>NC_133306.1:4960603-4986649 GCF_012295235.1 Primulina huaijiensis
TTGTACACAAAGATTTAATTATCTCACACATCATTAGATAATCTTTATAATTTTTAATAAAAAAATATTTGATATCCTAGTACAATTTTTTTTCATAAAAAAATAATACAGATTTTGAAAATTACGGGTTTCACACTTGGCCTACTTTATCTATTTGTGAGGGAAAAAATCGACAACAGTTGCATGCTTGTGAAGAAAGAGAAAATAAAGCACTCAACTTTGAGTAGGTCTCTTGTGAGACAGTTTCACGAATCTTTATCTGTGAGACGGGTCAACCCTACCGATATTCACAATAAAAAGTAATACTCTTAGCATAAAAAGTAATACTTTTTTCATGGATGACCCAAATAAGAGATCCGTCTCACAAAATACGACTCGTGAGACCGTCTCACACAAATTTTTGCCCTCAACTTTTAGAGCTGATAAGCGAGGATCGGATGTTCTTCTTCTAGGCATACTTTTCATTCTCCCATCACCTTCCCATTATTGCGATAGTTATAGTAACGGCTATGAGTTCGATAATTATATAAAAAAAAAAACTAATTATATGATCTCATGCGATATCCGAGTTGGTGGTATAACTGAGTGTTTAACCAATTTATATTACTTACAAGTAATTGGTGCATCAAAACATGATTTATATTACACAAATTAATAAATTAGATATTCTAGTAATTATTAAATCGTTATCAATTTTTTCAACTAAATATCGTTCGATGTAGATTACCATAGAATCTCCGAAAAACTCTGCTTCCATAATTGTTATGAAGAGCTGTTTTAACAAGTTTCATTGTTAAAAATGCTCGTTCCGTTATTGTTGTAGAATGAGGAGAGTTAAAACAAGACGAATCAACCTGTCAATTAAATAAACATATCAGATTCGATAAATAATAAACGGCATAGATAAAAATGTATAAATCACATATCAATCAAATCGTAGGTTTCTGACTTATTTGTCTCGATTAATCTTCGACATAATTCAGAAATAGTTGATAAATTCTGAAATCTTTCATGGCCAGCAACATCGACTTTATAGTGATCCAATTGCATTTTCAAGTGATGCAAATCTTGTGAATCGAAATCAAGATAATAGAATTTCTCAGCAAGTCGATAGATATGATCAACATTAAAAAGCTTAAAGTTTTCTTTAGGTTCCAAAGCACAACTAAGTTTAAGAAATTCAACTGCCTCATCCTTGAATCTATTATTAAGCTCTTCAACTTGAAAATCTATTGCAGATGTAAATACATCAAATCGATAATAGTGCTCAACTGTGATTTAATCATTTTGTTGACAAGAACGATCTGTACCAGATTTTAAAAACCAAAACCAAAATTCCAATTAAACAAATCAATTTTTCAAATTAACTCAGCTCAATCAGTTATTTGGGTTGAAATAGATATTTTGTTCACCCTAGATTGAATTGATGTATGACCTTATCTTAATTCCAAAACGGATTTTTCAAATTTTTTACTATTAAGGATCATTGCGGTCAAAAGCCAAAGTCAATTTACATCATTTTTTAAAACCAACAGTAAAAAAAATAATGCATAGATTTGGATATTGACAAACATCAAAGAATAATATGGACATTGATAGAAAACAAAAAGCTTGATACATCATTTAAGTCATTATGCACATAATTCAAATCATTGATAAATAATATAATATCACATACTATGATTCACATTGAAAATTTGCGTAATTTCTCAAAATCATTACTTTATTTTTCTCAAATCAATTCTTATAAACATACTAGTTCATATTTAAAAAATTAAAATTCTATAAAATTTTAATATTAATATAAATTAAANTATATATATATATGATAGTGACCAATCAACTAACAATACAACTAATGAAGAGGGACCAAACTCACCTGCATTGTCTTCTAAAAGTAGTAACCCTGATATCCAAGTCTCTGCTACTGCTAGAGAGCCCTCATCTGATACTTGAATCCGTTCAAAAAATGGATCGTAAAAATTTCATCTTCAGTACCATTAAAACGCGAATCGTTAATTTGGTCTTTTATCCAGATAACACAACTTCAATCTATTAGACAGACTATGGCCAGCCATTTCTTGATTATTTGTGAGACCCCATGATCTGATTATGTAGATTATGAGTAGTAAATCAATACATAATATAATTGTATTTGGAAATGGAGTTGATATAGTCTATGCAAATGGAAATAAACTATACAAGTTGAAAATACTCCATAATTATTTGAAACATTATGTATTTGATGGCAAATTTGTAAATAATTGGACAAATACTTGATTTAAATTTGATAGCAATTTCGTAAATAATTGAAAAACTACTCGATTTACATTGGATGGCAAAATGGTAATTGTCAAAAGAAATTTACATGGGCAGATCCTTGATTCATATTAAATCGGTGCTTTTGTCCTTTCATTTTGTACTCATGCAGTGATGTATAAGATAGACTCACAGCCACCGCCTTATATTAGTTCCATTTTATTTTGTATATATGTCATTTATTTTACGAAAAGTAGCAGATAAACAGAGAAGAATTAGAGGAGAATCGGTGTCTTCCTTTCCTTTATTACGTATTGTAGAAGCAATAAACCAGCAGCATAATATTGATCACTCTTGGCATAGCTAGTGAGTATTCGAGGTGAGTTCTTGGATTTCTTACTTGAATTGAGAATTTATGTCATAAGTGTATTTTTTTATGTGTAGACTCATGTTTATTAGAACGTCTATCACGTAATATGTGTAAAATAAAAGAATTCTTTAATATCAGTTATATAATGATATTGTAATTATATGAAGTTAGTGTTAATGGAGAATTTTTATTGTAATATGTGATTTGGGGGTAAAACAAAGAATCAAAGTAGTAAAATTAATTCGAATAACATAATATTAACTCAAATAATGAGGTCTTCTTTGGACAAGTTTTGTATTTCGAATTCTGATGGTCATTTGTGCTAAGAATATTGAAATGATAATCAGTTAGAATTGCTTCCACTTAGTTTACTAGATTGAAGAATCATATAAAATAAATTTGTAGACATATTTGGATTATCGAATGAGAAACTGAAAAATAAATAAATCTATGAAATTGTGTAGATTTCATCCAACATCGAAGATATCAAGTTTGGATAAATCAGAAATAAGGTATGTTGCGACCGGGTAACATACGACAGGTATCTGTATCATATGATATATGTTTGATTGATTTGATTGATTGGATTGAGAATACATGTCTATATGCCTTATTTGTTGAGTTTATGTGGCATACATGACATGCACGTTGAGCTATGACCCTTGGATACCCTGATATGATTTGATTTGATTCTGGGGTTTGTGAACACAATGCTATGTTTGGTATTAAATGACCCTTAAAGCATAGACATTTGTGGCCCCGATGCTTGGTTATGAGATTTGGGATTTGATGGCGCTTCGTCGACGCTATCATACGAGTATCTCTTATTGAGGCCGGTGCGCCAGCTCGAGCATTGATTTGATAGCGATTCGATTGACTCTGACATGTGCTCAGTGGATGGGCATTTGACCTGATACCTCCATGACATACATGCATTGCATATCATATATCATTGTTTAGATATCTGTGGTATATATTGTGGTTGCTTCAGACTGAGCTTTGCTCGNATTGTAAATATAGTCTAAAAATATATTTGGAACTTAAAGCTAATTTGAAAAATCAACTTAAACAAAGTCTTCAACCTTTTGAGCAAAATGCGAACAAAAGTCAAATTTGATTGTAGATATTTGTAGAAGGTCGTTTTAAAAAATTCCTCATAGTTATATTTTTTTTTCGAACTTGCATCAATAAAGTAAATCTAAAAAAACTTTAAAAAAATACTGAAAAAAAAAATTGTAAAATTTGGGGTGGCTCCTAGCCCAAGGGTGGCTCCGCCCCTACCTATTCTAGTTCTGCCAACCAATTTTCTACTATATTACGATTAGGAGGAAATCTCCGAGTAAAGATAAAATAAGTACATAAATAAATAAATAAATAATTCTCCATGCCACTTCTAAACCTCAAAACCCATATATATATATATGATAGTGACCAATAAACTAACAATACAACTAAAGAAGAGGGACAAAACTCACCTGCATTGTCTTCTAAAAGTAGTAACCCTGATATCCAAGTCTCTGCTACTGCTAGAGAGCCCTCATCTGATACTTGAATCCGTTCAAAAAATGGATCGTAAAAATTTCATCTTCAGTACCATTAAAACGCGAATCGTTAATTTGGTCTTTTATCCAGATAACACAACTTCAATCTATTAGACAGACTATGGCCAGCCATTTCTTGATTATTTGTGAGACCCCATGATCTGATTATGTAGATTATGAGTAGTAAATCAATACATAATATAATTGTATTTGGAAATGGAGTTGATATAGTCTATGCAAATGGAAATAAACTATACAAGTTGAAAATACTCCANGAGATGAAATACTATTTTTAGTATTCAAATAGCATATTTTGGGCTTATTGTAAAGAAATTTTAAACTCGTTTTCCGATGTGATTAATCAACCCTAATCAAATTGTGTTGTAATAACGATTAGGAGCTAAGGGCCCCATATTATTATTGGTTCAAGACTTCAAGAATCACATAAACACTCTACAAGAATATATGGGAGTGCATAATATATGTTTTACCAATCCAAAGAAATTGAATATATCCGTAGACAGTAACCCCAAAAATTTAATTTAAATTCCGAAGTTACTGGTTTGTTCAAAGTATACGTGAAACTTCACGTTTGATGGCCACTCGTCATTTAATGCAAACTAAGTCCGAAAAGTCGCCATTATCAGTACTGTTTTGATAGGACGGTAAAGATCCACTTCGAAGAATAGAAGACCAAACGTGAAACGACATTGGATAAATTATCAAATATTTATCTAGATTTTTTCTCCGCTTTTATTTTACCAGTGCAATTTAATGGAGCACTGTATTTTTGATAGGAAGAGACTTGCAGTGTTCTTTATCTTTTCATTATCGCGTAAATGAAACATCCGAAAACTAGGCATATGGCATCAGCTTAATCGCCTCCTCGGATGGTTTGGTACACGATATACATGACATATGTGTTAAAGTGATGAATTATGGTCACTGACCCATCACGGTTGAACGAGTGATCATGATTTTTCTATTCAACACTTTTGGCATATGTTGAATGGATAAGAATACTACTCTGAGTAACTTGAACAAAACCCTTCAGATGGTTGTCAACATTTTTTGGTTGTATTTTAATGTATTGAATTTCAAATATATTCAAATATATTTTTGTTCACCTTTCATGTTTATATATTGTTTCGTGTTAATTAAGATGTATTGAACTATCATAGAAATCTATGATTTGAAATTCATCAATCCGAATATANTTTTTTTTTTTTTTTTTTTAATTCATCTATTCAAAATTACAATTTAGTCTCTTACTAATTTTTACAATTATGGTATGACTCTTATTTAAATATATCAATGCATTATGGATCTTCATTATTTTTTATAATTATGATATTATCTTCATTTGATTATAAATCGAATTAATTATAAAAAAGATTATAAGTTGCATGTGAAATGTCACTAGTTTTAATTAAGATTTTGACATAGAATGGGAAAAATATAAATGTAATGCAATCTCTAACTAGGGTGGGCAAGGGTCGGGTTTTTCGGGTTTCGTTTAGTTGGTGTCGGTACTCGATTTGATTACGTAATGTTTTTGCTACCTAACTCGACTCTAGTGACTACCCGACTAGTCAGGTGTGACGCCCCAAATTTGCTATGTAATCATATGATATGTGACGTAATATGCATAAAAAAAATTTGTTCAGTTTCATAATTAATTATGTATATACAAAACAATAGTACAATCAACACTATCTAAATCAGTATAGCAATAACAATATAATCATTATATAACACATAACTCAAATACGACAATAACTATAATGTGCCTATCCACTGTCAACTACAAGCATCTTTTGACTACAAACCTAGTCATTCACCTCTATCATGTATCAGCATTAGTTTTGTAATTTGTGCAACAGAAACTGTCACGCCCCGGGACGGGGTTTGGTTGACACCGGCGTTGCTCTCAAATTTACATTCAAAAATAACAAGCCTCAGAAGTACAGAATTCAGAAACCAGTCTTTTATTCATAATACTGAATATTCAATGTCTGATACAACTCCATTAATAACGTTTTACAGCGGAAATGTAAAACCAGAAATACAATGTCTGAACAGATGCAGCGGAATATAAAATATAAATCAGAACTGAGAACAACGATCATCATCACCAGCCCCAAAATTGAATCTGCTCTTCTTTTTCTAACGTTTCTTCCTCGTTCTTATCTGAGATGGGTTTGGCGGGTGAGTGATATGGTTGTCACTCAGTAAGCAGGGCGGGAATAACTCCCAGTTTTCGAAATCCCATTTTACAGAAACAGTAACACAATAACATATAAAAAAAACTCTTATTTCGGAACAGAAGTCAGAATTCAGAAATCACAGGTTTCAGAACAGAAATCAGAAATAGTAAGCACTGAGCATGTTAGTGAATTTCGTGGCTAAACTGATATCAGTCCCCTATATGTTCTCTTCTCTAAGGGGTGAGGCCAGAATCAGAATCAGAATCAGAATCAGAATTCAGAAATGTTCAGAATATATATTCCTACCATTAGTTCACTAGGGAGTTTCAGTGCTTCAAAATCATATATCCGAAATTAAACATACAGAAACTGTGCGTTAAAACAGAATTATCAAACTGATTTCAAGATACTTATATATAAGCCCACTTACTGTAATTTGCTAGAGTTTCGGTTGAAGTCTACTGGAAATCTGGTTGTTCTCGCTACTGGATTTTACAGCTCAAACAAGGCACTCTCTTAGCTCGAAAATTTAAGTAAAACTCTCAAGATTTGTGTAACACCAAATCAGAGACTTGAGGGTGTTATTTATAGGCCAAAATCTGACTGTTAGCCTCCCTATTAATGACCATAATCTGTCATTAACAGCCTTTATTCCGTGTTAATGCTTCAGTTACAAGTCTAAGCTGAATCAGTAACTGTCTGCTGGAATTCGCTCTTCTGCTGCTGGATTCTGATCTTGCTGGAAAAATACCAGCTTCTGAAATAATAGCTTCTGCTGGAAATCCGTCTGCTGGAAAATATCATCTTCTGAATTATTGACTGCTGCTGGAATTGTTAGCTTCTGCTAAAATTTTCCATTACTATTGAATATTGTTAGCTGCTGCGAGAATGCTAGCTGCTGGAAATTCGGGTTCTCACAGAAACAACCCACGAAAGATGAACATATACTACAAATGTCATCGTAATATATAACCGTTATATTAATAACAATGTAACATAATGAAACATAACAGAAATATTTCATGACTCATATATCTAAACATCTATTCGTTATTTATGGACAACGACTGATATCATAACAAATAATATCAATACACGTTGCTCCCCTGCTACTTGACAAACAACATAAACAATATATTGCTCCCCTACTAATGTGACAAACAACATCAACAATATGTATTTTCCTTATTACTGTGACAATAATAACAACAAATCGTTACCCAATAACCGACAGCCAACAACATAAACAATAATAAACAACACATATACTATCAAATCATCTCTTTCCGGTGATTTACCATCGTTTAATGTAATAATATTCATCAATACTAAACAATAACATATTCTTTTACGTCATAAATATATATTCTACTACGAAAATAGTAACATTAAATCGCTGCCTAATAACAGACAACCAACAACATCAATAATAATAAACAATACATATAATATCAAATCACTCATTTCTGATTTTTTACCATCGTTTAATGTAATAGTATTCATCAATACTAAACAATAACATATTTTATACGTCAACACGTATTTGATAATCGAGTATATTTATATATAGCATTTATATAATTCAACAATAAGTATCATGTCATTGTCATCATATCAACACAATCATAACATCAATATTCAACATCAAATTTCCAAAAAAACAATAAATTCAACAAAAATATAAAACTCAATTATAAATATTAATCGTTCAACAATTAATATTCTGGTGTATTTAGTTCACGATATAACATCAATTACACCTTAAACAATTAACTTCAAATAATATATTATATCAAAACATTCGCTAAACTACAAAAACTCTGTATCAAAAGATATAATATATCTCGCAGACTCCAAATATATAATATGATTAAACAATAATTGATAAAACAACGTCTCAATTCAGCGACTGAAATTTCTCGTTATAATATTTAATGAATTTGAAAGAAATTATATTGAGAAGTAATGTATAGAAATAATTCCAAATAATCAAACTATAATTTTCCATTCTTCGTTAAAATTTTAAAAAAAAAAACATACCTTATCTAACAACATTCAATTTTGGTACGATTTAATAATTTATCATATTTATTTCAAAAATTGACAAATTTTAAACATCGTCAGAAATTGACAAATTTATACCTCAAATCGAAAAACACGTGTCAAATATTCAAGACCTGAATTTGATTAGTCAACTGGATAAATTGATAAATCACACTAAAAAGAAAATTGAGAAGTTTTATATGCTATGTTTTCTTCCCTCCGGCGATGAAGATGAATTGATGGATGAATTCAATTACACCGACTTACTTAACTTTTTTTCCTTTAAAAAAAATTATATATATTATATTATAATATACATATATAATATTTAATATTTCAAATACCATATATCCGTTCCGACCATTAATACAATTAAATTTGTCAAAACTCAAAATACGAAACTTATATATCTCTAAGTTCTCTGCTCTTCAAGTTTCAACTCATTTGGATTTCATATGACCAAGAAAAAAATGATGCAAAACCCATAAAATAAGCTATTGACTTAACTCCAACATCTGTCTGAGTTATTTTTTTTTATATACCCAAAAAATAAATAACATGACAAAAAACTAATCAACGATTCTCACTACCACAAGCTCCATTTACTATTATCAACAGCCAAAATCCGAAAAAAAAAATCCTAACTTTCTAACAACCAGGATTCCAATTAAAATAAAATCAAGAGAACATCATAATTCAAGACCAAGCTCATATCGTTTTTTAAAAAATAAAAATAAATCGGGTTTTCAGATACCCGATCAGGTACTTCGGGTAGAGATCTTCTATCCGAGCCCGACTAATTACTTGATTTACCCGAAAAAATGCACCGGCCCGGTCGGGTCAGTACCCGGTTTTCTCGATATAATTGCCCACCCCTATCTCTAACTCCATCTTCATCGTAGACGTGTCAATATTAACTCCACATCAATGTAAAAAAACCATATCTATAATCCCCTTTTCAAAGAAATCAATCCTCTTCTAAACAAAATCAACAGAGTGAAAAGCAGCAGGAAGGAGAAATCCCGCAAAACCAATTCCTCACGGCCTTTGAAATATACAAGTTATAAAATACACAACGCGAAATATTAACATGGCTCAACGCGAAATAATAACATGGCTCATCAATGTGATCTGGTATCTCTAGTGGTTTCATAGATAACAGAGCTAGAAGAAGTGAAACTTGCATCTGTTAGTATCATAGTTGAATTCTGCTTTTGGATTACACCAGAACTTTGACTTCTCCTCTCTTGGTTGAAGTCTTTGATGGCTTTAAACCGAACATCGTTCGTATATGCGCTTCCTTCTGGTATCAAATCTGGAATCGCCATTTTACCTTCAAGCATTTGGACAACCTCAGACATTGTAGGCCTGATAGATGGTGTGGAATTTGTGCACAGGAGTGCTATTTTCACCACCCTTTCTATTTCCTCTTTGTTCTCTTGAGAATGCAGGTTCTCGTCTACTAGTTCTTCGATGTTTTTGTTCTCTTGTAAGTGATTAGCCTGCAGAAATATGGCAGTTGCACAGTTATTTTTAGTGGAAAGCAACGGTTTTGAAGAATTTTTCACATGTAAATGGAAGTTGGGAGCTACAATTGCTCCTACTGGTTTTGTGTGGCTGCCTATGTGATATAGAAATCAAAACTTGAATTTAGGCTGATGTATAACACAAAAGATTTGTGTTCTACTATTCAATCAAGCTGAATCTAATTTCAAGTATTTGCGACATACCCAGTCTAGAAGGCAAATGAAGTTACAACTGGGCATGTAATTGTTGTTGCTTTTGCCACTGACTATTTCCAAGATGACAACTCCAAAGCTGTAAACATCTGCTTTGTCTGTCAGATAACCCCATAATGCATATTCAGGTGCCATGTATCCTCTGCGATCAATATGGGAAAAATATGTCAAGGTAATGGAGAGGAAATTCAGAATAATCTACAGTCAATGAGATAAGCTCACATTGTTCCAGCTACTTTGGTGCTTATATGTGAGTTCTCATCTTCGTTAAGCCTAGCCAACCCGAAATCTGATATTTTTGGATTTAGATCTTTATCTAGAAGCACGTTCGTAGCTTTAATGTCTCGATGCACAATTTTCAGTCTAGATTCATCGTGAAGAAAAGCTAATCCTCTAGCAATTCCAATACAGATCGAAAACCGAGTTGGCCAGTTCAGTATCAACTGGCTTTCCTTTGACCCTGGAAAGTATCATCCTACTACAGTTACGTGCTAATGAAGGTAAAATATGCATAAGACAAATGGAATCTTATTGAATCGGTAAATTACTACCAAACAGAACGTGGGCGAGGCTGTTGTTTTCCATGTACTCGTATACCACCAGCAATTGATCTCCTTCAATACAGCATCCATACAACTTAACAAGATTCGGATGTTGTAAACAAGAAATCATGCCAATCTCATTCAAAAATTCACGGTTTCCTTGTCTTGATCTAGAGGAGAGCTGCTTCACAGCAATGACAGTACCATCAGATAGTAGACCCTGCAACAGTTTCTCCATCAGATGATGAGAATTACAGAAGGGACGGAATAAAGAAGAAGCAAATTTTTTGGTAAAAAACTACCAACTACCTTGTACACAGGACCAAAACCACCTTCTCCAATTTTGTTTGCACCATCAAAGTTGTTGGTAGCAGTTCTAATTTGTTTCAGCGTAAAAGCAATAGTTTGCAATTCTAGACCTTTCAAATCTATCAATGAGAAGCATAAAATGAGCTTTTATATTTGACTCTCGAACACTGATTGTTTACAAGTCAAGAAATGTTCCATCATATTTAAAGGATTCAGAGCATTACCAATCCCTGATTGTCTCCTGCTTGTTAGATAACCTTTCCACCAAAGGATGCCTAAAATTGCCATTATAGCACATATTGAAAGTACTGCAGCAACAATGTAAGCAGTAACATTCTTCTTTTTACCATATGAACAAACTTTGAAATCTGCAAAGAAAAATAGACAGATAAATAAGAATACTCACTGAATTATATTTTTCATAAAACATCTCTCAACTGGATTCAAATTTATTTGAAACTAGTATGTTACCCATTCCTATTGGTATTATAAGGTAAAACAACTGTTTTTGGTGTTTCTAGGGTACATCACAACTGTTATAAGGTAAGCTTTGACCGTAACACAACTTTTAGTACATTGCAAACTCCTAAAGTAAAGGCTCTTAAGCATTTCTCCCAAACTTTGGCTAGCATAAGATAACGGCCGAAAGCCACTACAAACCCATGCACTGCTTTATGAAAAATATTACCATGTTCTCGCTTTCCTTCTGATGGTGTGAGATGCATTTAATAAGTAATGCAAATCACAAATTCACACATTTAAAACTTGAGAAAATTTATATTTATTAATAAAATAAAGCTTTGGTCCAGTACTTCGGGACTAGATGTCAAGAGTAACATTAGATTTACAGGTTAGTCAAATAATAAAGTCGCTAAATTAAATTTGTGTGAACCGAACCCAATCAAGGAAGAAAACCATTCTCAGTTCTGTGGAACAGATGCAGTTGCATGAGTTAAGAAGACTATAAGAGCTAAAACATAACAACATTCAATATTGTTATGATCAAACGCTTACCACTAGGCCAAACACTATAGTTATTAGCAAAGACGCAATTTTATTTTCTTATACTCGTGGTAGCGCAGAGTTCACCTACTTGGTTGCTAATAGGTTGGGCTGTTAGGCCCATGAGTCCGAGGAGAAGTTGGTGTTGTCTCGTATCTCTTATATATCAGTCTTACTATTTTCTCTACCGCCAACCCTATCATCAGGAGATATTGTGTTACCCATTAAGATCTGATGTCATTCTTTTACGGCCCACCTAGCCAACCAGACCAAGCGGCGCAATGTGAGCAGTTTGACGCACGAAAACTTCCCAGGAAATCACTCATCCAAGTACTACCCTCACTCATGCACACTTAAACTCAACATTCCACTCCCAAATAAATATAGATATATTGTAGAACCCGTAAATTAGACTACGTTTTTAAGCCATGCATAATTCCTAGTATTTAAATTAAAATGATTTTTATTGCATGAGTATTTAAATTCTTTTCTTGAAATGTATTTATTTCATGCAGTAGTTTAATTACTACCTTTTTAGTTAAATAAGTGAGGCCGGACCGGAGTTGGAGTAAAGAGGTAAATTTTAATGTTAAGAAAATATTCTTAGAATTTGTTTAAGATAAATAATAAGTTAATTTATTGTAAAAGAAAGTTTAAGAATTTATTTAAGTAACTTGAGATAAGTAGTAAATAAATTCTTTTAGGTTCAATAATTTAATTAAAAGACTAAAATAAAATATGTGACCAATTGAGATAAGTTAATTTAGACTTATTTTAATTAAGAAATTATAATTTAACATGATAGTAAATTTATCTTTAAAAATTTAAAGAATTATCCATGCATGCAAGATAATTACCATCCTAAACTAATTTATTTATTCACTAAAATATTTAATGAGTAGATAAAACTCTAAAGAATTAAAATATAAGATCTAAGAGATATTTCCCCTCCATTTTATTCAAAAATTTCGGCCCTTCCCTTGAATATTTTTAAAAAAGATTTTTATTAGTGAGGCAAATTATTCTTTAAGTACCTTTCCTTATCTATTCTTTTTGGGAGATAATTCCATCACACTAAATCATCAATAATTAATATTTAAGCAATATTTTACCTCCATCTCGCTTAAAAATTTCGGCCCCTTCATTAGAAGATTTAAAATATTTTTGACAAATCAATTCCTTAGTTCTTTCCTTAACTTTTACTTGGAGATAACCTTTCACCATTTTTAAATCCTCATTAATTATTAAATAAGCAAAATTCCCTACCCTATTTCATCTAAGAAAAATCGGCCACCTCTATGGAAAAAAGGATTTAATTTTGGTTAACAACTCATCCTTTATTTTTCTCTCCCTTAATTTTTCCTAGGTAGATATTCTCCCCAC
The DNA here is from genome assembly GCF_012295235.1 of Primulina huaijiensis. Lineage (NCBI taxonomy): Eukaryota > Viridiplantae > Streptophyta > Magnoliopsida > Lamiales > Gesneriaceae > Primulina > Primulina huaijiensis. The sequence goes on from NC_133306.1 coordinate 4,973,999, forward strand.
TTTTAAATCTCTACTAAATAATTTATTTAAGCAATATTTTCCCTTGCTCCTAGACCTCATACTCGACCACATGCATCCCCAATATCCCCTCAAATCTTTGATATTATTCTATTTTCCCTATCTCTCAAGCTAGTAGATAGAAAGAATATTTTTTCATTTCCATTTATCTTGTATCTTCCCTTCAATTTTCCCTAGCCACTCTCCTCCCCATAATTTCGAAAATTTCAGAAGAAGGGAGGGTGCAAAAACCGTGAGTTTCAAGTGAGGAAAAACAAGAGAGAAAAACTAGAAAGAAAACAAGAGAAGCAACTCCGTCTCCGCCGCGCCGCGTCGTCGTTTGATTTGTTTTCGTTTCAAACAAATCCAAGGCATGTATATGTTTTTATTTGCTCTTCAATCAAGTCGTATTATGATTTTTAAACGTTACATGATCATGATTTCCCATCCAAAACCGAAATATGACAGCAGTTTTTGATAAAATTCTGCACAGTTTTTTTTATTCCATTTCATGCTTCACGGTTTGCACGGCTTTGATGGTTTCAGGATATGGATCGATCCTAGGCTCCCAAGGCTGCATCTAGACATGTATTAGGACATGTTAGGACCATGTTGGTCCATTCGTTCAAGCCCCATACCCGCTGGAAACTCGCATATGACAGCAACACTCCATATGCGTTCCTTTTGAGTCTCGAGTTTATAGTTGCTGTCACGGGAGAGAGTTCTTGATCTTGGCTGCCCTAGGGGCCTATAGCCATGGTTAGAACACTCCCCTATCATGTCTAAGATGTGACCGAGTCGCCCTTTTGAGGCTTGGTCCATGGTGAATCGGTTTTCAAATCAAAAGAGCAAGAACAGCCCCTTTTTCCCCTTCGGCCCTTCAATTTTCAGCATGTGTAGTTTCGGCTTTGTGGTGTTGGTATGGATCTTGGTTGGCTCCTTAGCCCTTAGCCACGGTTCATACCATACCCCTTGATGTCTAGATCGAGCCATGGTCAATCGATGGCCATTGGAAAGGTCCACGACAGCAAACGAAGCCGAACACACCCCACGCACGCAGGTTGCTTCTCGGGTGGGACTTTTCGGTTGGTTTCGGTGTAGTGCGGATTGTGGCTGGCCTAGGACCCATAGCCATGGTTCAAATCATTCCTTAGGACATTGGTAAGAGGCTCTGGTCGGTGGTTCAAGCCCCAATGGCCGGTAGTCTCGAAAACGACGCATTGGAACGCACACACAGCTGCTGCATTTTTGGACAGCAACTTGCTGTGGCGGTTCAGAGGCTCGTTCGAGTTCTTGGTTGGCTTTTAGCCTATGGCCTTGGACTGGACAGCACCTCATCATGTTAGGAAGGTCATGTTTTTGGCCGTTCGTGATTCGGATCATTTTAGAGGTCGTACGAGAATTTACGGTGCAATGTGGCAAAATGACTCTCGAAAGAGTGTTTCACGTTTTCGGCCTCCATTCACAAAAATTTCGGCCCTTATCATATTAGGAGCATTATTTCATCATTTTAAAGGTATTTTAATCATGACTAAATGATGGTTCGGTGTTGGTTCGGGTTGGCACGGAGTCATGATTAAATACGAAGTCGTTGGGCGTAATTGTCTCGTTTTTGGATTCAATTACAAAGTTTGGTCAAGAAAATCATTTGCATATTTTTCATGATAAATTTAGGTCGCAGCGAGCCTGGGAACGATCCAATCCATGTGGTAAAATTATTATAGGATATGTAATTACGCCATTTAATTATATTAGGTGCATAAAAATATAAAATATTCATTTTTGAGATTTATGCGATATTGTTTGTGGCCATTTCACTATCATGGGAGCATTTTATTATCCGGTCGCCAGTTACCGGTCAGTTCGGTTTGTACCACCCAGTATACTGTGGCATTAGTCTGATCAGACGTACATTACTTCACCCGGTCGCCAGTTACCGGTCAGTTCAGTTCAGTGCAGGGGCCACTTGCGTAGACCATAATCTCAACAGAAAATTTATGACATGTTATTTATGACAGAGATCGATTGAGCAAGCATTTCACTTATGATTTTTAGTCAGTTATGCACGTATTATAATTGCTCATGACAAGTTATTTTCACATTACGCCTCATGACATGATATTTTATTCCCATGCAACTTTATTATATTATTTACTCGTTATTTACGATATATGCATGCTGAGTCTTTAGACTCACTAGACTTGATGGTTGTAGGTACCGATGATGCAGGGACCGAGGGCGGGGACCAGTGAGCTAGCTGGGGTCGGCAGTAGTGGAACCCGAGGACCTCATGTTTTTAGCATTTACTATTTTGACTCAAACAAATTTCTTCGTTGTTGAATTGTATTAAATTATTATCTTGCAAACAAACATTTACTTCCGCTGCTATTTTGAATGGTTAAACTTTTATCAGTTATTTATTTATGAATGAGGCATTTTAATTAATTAAAAAGAAAATTTTTAAATTTTCCGCAAATTTTCAAGTACGTATTTAGAGGCCACTACATATATATTTCTTGGGAGACTCAAATTCATGACCTCGCTCTGATACTAATTGTTAGGATCTAGCGCTTACCACTAGGTCAAAAGTTATAACTGTTAGCCAATGCTCAACTTTATTTCCTTATACTCGAAGTAGCGTAGAGTGCACCTATTTGGGTGCTAATGTGTCGGGCTATTAGGCTCATGAGTCCAAGAATGTGTGTCTCTCTGTTGGTACTGTCTCGTATCCCTCATAGCTCAGTCTTACCCTTTCCTTACAGCCAAACCTGTTCCAGCAAAGACAGTATTACCGGTTAAGATCTTGTGTCACTCTTTTACGGCTCACCTAGCCAACCAGATCAAGCAGCACAACATCAGAGCCAACCAGATCAAGCGACGCAATGTCAGCAGCTTAACGCAGTAGAATTTCCTAAGAGGTCACTCTTCCCATTACTACTCTCACTTATGCACGCTCAACTCAACTTAAGAGCTTGCAAATGCCACTAAAACATTGCCTATCTGGTCTCATACTGTAGAAACCATCTGACATCGGCATTTTTTCCAGAAAGTAAAGTAACATTAAGGAAAGGACAACGAAGAAAATGATGGGAAGAACTCACTAGAATTGACCGAAATAGCTGATATAAGTGGACCATAATCTCCTCTGTTAGGAATACGTGTAGTCCCTTTACTTGCCCAGTAAAATCTGATCTCCAAGGTACCATCTTCCACTGTGGCATTAAAATTTCTAATCACAGGCTTTTGAGCTCCATAAGCCTCATCTTCGATGTTAAAATTTTCCCAAACTAGTTTTCCCTGTCGCAGAAATGGAATATCAGTAAAATAATACAAGTCAAGGTGAAGATTACGTTTCTTTTTCCCAAACAACCAACCTGGATGTATATATTGAACATCCGCCTGCCAAGACTGTTATATGTATCATCATTTGTGAAAAGAATTTCAGCAAAGTGCAGGGTCACATTGTAACTCCCATTTTCCAGGCAGTAATGAAAATATGTCATCGAAAGAGGGCTAAGGCGTGCTGTGACATACAAGTCAGACAGATTCGAAACCGATGTGGCTTTGATAGTACGTGAATTTTGATAAGTAGGTTCATCCATGAAATCTCCGGTGCTAGTAAAGCCCCAATAGTTAGCACTTAAATATTCTGCAGAATCACCTCCTTCATCTCCTTCATAAATAACTTTTCTTTTTCCTTCATTGATGGTTAAATCTTCCCCGCCACAATTAACATATAACGAGCACCTATCTGTCATAAGCAAACAAAGAGCTCTAGATTACAACTTTTAATCATTCTCAGGTTTGCACAAACGAAAGAAAGTTATTGAGAAGTTTTATACACTGAAACCAACCAAAAATAATGAAGGATAATCAAAATCCAATTTACGAAAATGATAGAATCAAATTTTGGTCACTTAAAAAAAATACTACTTTTTCGAAGGAAGAAAAGGATAGCATACTTACATCTAGGACAGAACAAATCCTTAGTACATGGAAGGATTCGTCCTCTGTTGAAGGTCAAGCATGGGAAGAGTTAGCATCAGAGGAGAACTCAAGTTTACCGACTTGCTATCTTTCAGACTAGTCCATATTACTGACCATTAATGAGGCAAAAAACAATAAGTGGCCGAAATGCATCTTACGGTGTATTCACTGTTGATGAGCCTTTGAACAAGTTAACGATTCGATTCCTACTACAGGAGAAAAACAGCAAGAAACAACTAAATATATTGAAAAAGTAAAAGTTAAATCAACTTGATAAGGTAAAACAAATACTAATGGATTTACGTGTTGGGCAGACAAGCAGGATCATTGGGGCCTTGCAAAGTAAAGTTGTTGTAAGACAGGTCACTGCATCAAAACAGAAAAGCTAGTTGTCATGATCTGGATATTAATGTGATAAGGATGAAATAATAAGCATTGATACTGTAAACATTTGTCAACTTTTCATAGCTTTAGCAACACAGGAACGGAGTTGAACAAATTTCTTATCAGCAAAGACAAATATTATTCAACTAAGCCCCTTTAACTTTATAAATTCCATTTGAACATCCGACAGAAAACCTTCAGAATCCACAAACAAAAAAATAAAAGAGAAGAAAGAAACCCACTGTTCTGTCAAGTGTCCATAAATGATGACCTTAGATGGAGAACTTGAATTTAAAACTGTTCATGTGAAGTATCGAGAACAAAAAGCAAGAACTGTTAATTTCATGCCAAGAATTTGAAAGGGGGTACATTGTTTAGTTATGAAATAAAACGAACCAAGAACATTTTCTCATGATTATTAAAATACAAAACATACATGTTGCCTCCATCCTTCAAGATTGTTCCAGGTATATTTCCACTCAGCATGTTGCCAGTCAAAAAACTACAACAGTAATATCATTTGGTTAGAAAACATGCTGGCCGGGAATAAAATTACTGGTTGAGAAAATGCACCAGAAAAGAAGTGAACCGGCTTAATTAAGAAGAGAAAAGCCTGATTTATAACATATTATCATACTTCCATCAGGATAGATTCTTTCTCTAAAGATGATACTTCATCAAAGAAAATAAAACAGAACATTATATTAACACTCACACAAATTTCAGATTTCTTGCAATGTTATTTCGAATCCCTCCCATTAATTTATTGAAACTGACATCCCTGTCAATGAGAATGAATGAAAAATATAGTCAATACGGAATTAGAATGTCATTTTTCATTAATTTTCAGATAAATAGTTTTAAATTTTTCCAAGAAAAAGGGGAGTGCACTCAGGTAGGAGAAAATGTTATTGAAAGAGTAACACGATCACAACAGTCAGTTTAATATCTGAATGATACAATAGCATGAGTGTAACAAAATGAGAATCGTTCTAAGGAGAGCTCAAGAATCAAATTGGATTGAATTGCCAAAACAATGTAGGTTATCATACCACCAATCTATATAAAATAGGCATTCAATATACAACACCAGTAAATTAAAGCATTGTCATTTTTCCCCAAGAGGATAAAGGTCCTCATTTCCTCCAACTCAGCACACACTAAGTTCATAGAATTAGAAACATTTACAGATCAAATTGTTAGGACAAAAGCATTTATTTTCATTAAGGAACATGTGTTTTACTTAATTTATCATATTGACTTAAGGAACACCTTTGGTTCTACTCTTTCTTTCACATCATCTTTAGGAAATTCAAGTTCCTTTGAGAGGTAACGTCTCTCTGTTCTACATAAGTCAGAAAAGAACTTTAAAAATCCACCAAACTCAATTGATTGAGGTTTGATGGTCACCAGTGGATAGATGGTGTGTCTGCACCAAATATCTGACTAAGAGAGTAAAATAAAGGAGGAAAAAAATTCAAGTCCCAAGAAAAAATACTAGAAATTCAAATCTTCTGAAAAAGAGAAAAGAAAGACAAAAAATATGGTCAAATGTGGCCTCCAAAACCAGGCGACAATCTAGAGATTCCATAAATAAGAGAGAAAAGAATGGAACGAGGGTTGCTTTTGACTAGAGTGGAAAAAAGGCGGTTGAAAAGCCAACAGAAAACATATAACTATCAGCATATCCATTCTAATATACAGTAATGTTACTCACAACATTTTCAGAAGTCTGAGTTTCCAGACATATGCAGGAATCTCCCCAGTAATGTTACAATTTCTCAACACCCTACAAAAGAATGAGCCATTATAGAGACAACAATAACGAAGAACCCTCTTGACGAGAAAGTTCAATTTTCGCATACAAAGTCAACAAGCGTGTAGAGCTCCGTAACAATGGAAATTCCTGAGGCGGCCCTTTTAAATCACTAATTCTCCTGTAAAAGATAATTTATCAGAAGCTTTTTTGACAGGTATGCAAGAGCCAGATGAGGAGAGTAAAAGGCTGGAGTCCAACTTAGTATTGTAAAATACTTACAGGTCAGTTAACGCATTCAAATATGATATGTTAAAGGGGATAGGCCCTTCCAGTCCACTAGCTTGCATTTCTCTTCATTAAATATTTGAACATTCAATTACCATAACAGGTACACAAAGAGAAATTTTCCATCATATTCAAAATAGGGAATGTGAAGATATCTTACAATTTGGTAAGAAGTTTCCAGCTGTGAATGAAGTCCGGAATTCTCCCACTTAAGTTGAGATCATTTATCCTACTGTAACGCAGTAGCAATACCATTCAACAAACCAGAGAATTTCAAAAAACTAAATTAGATTAAAGATGATAATACAATGTACTTACAAATCTGTTACTTTGGTTAATCCAGCAAAAGACATTGGCAACGGCCCTGTTAATTTGTTGGAGGACAAGATCCTGCGATTCAATCAACAGCCTTAAATAATGAAATTGCTGGTCGTAGGCCTATATATCATAACTATGATTTAATGATTAAAATTACAAGAGCAGTTCTTACAGAGTTTTCAAATCAATCAGCCTCCCAAGCTCAGAAGGAATGGTCCCGGAAAATTGGTTAGCTTCAAGGCTCCTGGTCAAATGTCAACAATTAAATTTTTCATACAATGCACGGAAATTTTTCCTTTCTTTAAGCCAAACATGTACAATACTGAGAACTGTGACAGCATTCTTCAATCACACATTTGACCTAGTTATTTCTTTCTTTGGAATTTGTAACTAGCCTTCCAAGAAAAATGAAAAGATGATACAAACAACAGTTTAATTGCCTTCAAATAGTATATACGGCATGCCCCTCACAGTTTCACCTAACTTCCATTTTTTCGGTCATGAATTATTTCAGAAACAAGGGGGGAATTGAGTTAAGGCGTACAGGTACGTGAGGGTTGTAATGTTTCCCAACAACTTAGGAATTTCCCCCGATAAGCGGTTTACAAGAACGGATCTGCATAAACATTTGAAATCATCAAAATTTATCAAAGAAACAACCATGCATTAAAAACCAACATGTATAAGATGAAGCATACATAAAGTTCAATCGTGTTAAAGCCCATTCTTTTGGAATTGTACCAGTAAGGAGGTTGTAGGCAAAATCACTGAAATAAATCAAAAGTCAGATTATGTTGAACCAATATAAGCATGAAAGTCGGATAAAATGTGAAATCTAGAGATCATACTGGTCTTCTGAACTTACACATCTTGGAGGTAGGGAAGCTTCAAAATAGAAGGCGGAAGAGCCCCCGGAAGATTGAAGCTCTTAATGACACTGCAATAAAGTAGAAAATGAACATAAATCCTTAAGCTCATAGTCAATGCAATGGAAAAACCACAAGTTATTTGTCTTATAGTACAAATAAAGGGATAAAAAAAAAAAAGAAACCCATCATGTCAAAAATGAAATCCATTAGAATTTATGTAAATAAATGTTATCCATTTCTCATTGAATGCTGGCGCTCTTAAGAACAAAGACTATTGAAATGTTCAAAAAAAATTAATATAATTTCCACTCAGAAAATGAAGACCCTCCTACTTATGTTGATACTGATCTCGGATTCGCAGGAAAGCTTAGACATGAACAGACTGCAGCCATCTAAACAAATGTTACACTTGTTCAAGAATTGCAAAACTAAGCAGCTAGGATTTCATGCACAGGTATATTCGCTCCTGTGGAACCATATAACAAAATCTTAACCGAAATGGAAAATTCCAAAGTAGACAAATTTATTCCAAAATGGAATGATGCCAACCTGCAACAAAGACATCATAACTTGTACTAAGTGCTTTTTTAAAAATGTAATGATATATCTAAATCACATTTACAGCCGTACATCAATTAAAATAATACTCACAACATTTAAATCAATGTAGCTTCTGAGAAAACTGAATATTTGAGTGCCATACATTCTTATAACATGGCAGACGGTATTGTTGGCAAAACTGCAATCACAATCAACATAACCATCGGAGCCACTTGGAGCAGTTTGTGAAATCCCAACCATCTCAACTTCACATGAATCAGCATTGAATCTCCAAAATGTGGCACCAAGTTCATTTGCGATTTGTTGTAGGGCATCCACTAATCAGAGAATGGATTTAAAAAGCACGAGATAAGTTGAGAAGACAAGTAGCCAAAACTTGAGAGCTTGCAAAAGAACACGGTACTTGATGTGAAAGTACCAAAAATATGTGCTTGCTAAAAAAATTCTCCTTTTCCTTGTAAATTAAATACAACCAAGTCCAAGATTTAATCCCACCAATTTTAACCTTAAAAATTCCCGATCAAGTTTACAAAACTATATCCTAGAATATGACAATTCATCTTTAGCCGCTTTGTGAGAAACATGCTTTCCTCAGTCACGATTTCCCCAAATCTCATTCTCACAATCAACATATACATGTGAACTAAAAAAGATGATGAATACCATTTTAACTCGTCGCCAAGTTATTTCACAACTCCACCCCAACTCCTCAAAATTTACTACAGATTTAATCTCTTTCTTCAACAAAAGATTTCCCAGTTTTCACTACAATCTCATATGTTGAATCTTCTTTCACTCAATATTGAGTATCAAGAAAACCAATCTTTTATTCAATCCAGATTCAGGGCATCCGCCAAAAAAAGTGTCATACTTTTTAAAAAGGAGCAATAGATCAGTTGCTTACCTTCGTCTTTTGGCACCTGTGACTCAGATAATTTCAGTAGCCAGAAACAACAAATTGCAAATACACAAGAAACAGCTAGAGACTTCCCAAATACCATCCTCAAGCATCAAGATTCAAGATTTATCCACATACGAGACAATTTATAAACAGTGGGAAGATTATAATCGGTTTAACAAATAGACAGTTTGTTACTTGTGAAAGGAAAAGGACCACAAATCTTTCAGCGAGACGCAATGATCTTACTAATTCCGTACTATAAAATGAAAGGTCTAGTTAAAGAGATTTTTAGTTTTTACTTCAAATTTTCCAAGGTTATAATAAAATAATCATTAGTGCAAAGTTGGCAGCTTTGAATTTTCGACTCTAGCCAGGAATCAAGATTGACTTCTCTCTTCGACAATTAAAGGAACAAGATATTCCCATAACAAACAACCGTATTAGACCGATTATATAATACATTAATTAGGCTAAAAAAGTCTGAAATCAAGAAACCGATGTTAGCTTGTTAATGTTTGGTGTAATCACTTAACCACAATTATATATATAGTTATAGCTATTATAAACTTAATTAAATATGATTTTATTATTATTTTTTTGAAGAATATTATATTTTCTTTTTTAAGTATATATTTACATTTTATAAATATAATTAAATATGATATTTTTTTAAGAATATTATATTTTCTTTTTAAGTATATATATTTAAATTTTATAAATGTAATTAAATATAAATAAAAATTTAATTATATTTTATTTTAAATAGATTATAAAACGTTTTTTTAGTTAAAGACAAAATAAGAAACAAATATTTGGTAACCATGAATGTCATACGTCTTTATATATATAAGGTATTTTTCGATATATAACGATATCGTATTGAAATCTCGGTATACCAAGATATTTCGATATGATTGGTATACTAATTATACATATTGAAAATAGCGAAATTTTTGGTACGGTATCGGTATAAATTTTTTAATACCATAATTTTGTTATGGTATGCATTTTTCAATATGATGTGGTACTATATACAACACTTATGTAATTGGAGTGAATAATTTAATACGAGGGGAATAAAAAGTAGAACTCATCGGGTGTTAAAATAAATAAATAGTCTTATTTTACAAATAATAATTGGTAAAATTGAGTATCGAACCTCAAAAAAAAAAACCAAAAGAAAGGTTAATTGGGATTAAGTCCAAACATGTGTTATAATTCAGTCTATATGTCAGAAAAACTTGTTTTAACTCTCTCAAATTACATATACCCAATTTAAATTTACTATTATTCAATTTATGTCATTCGTATCAGAAATACATACATTTGTATCTTATTTTCGACAATCTGTATTTTATGTCAATAAAAGTCATTACGTTATCTGTTTGAATTTGTCCGTGTAAACAATGGCCATAACCAAAAAAAAAAAAAATTAAGAGCAGGTTTTAAAAATACGATGAAACAGATGAAATACTGTAAAATAGAGATAGTTTCTATAATTGTTATCGAAATTCCTAGATAACATATGTAATTGTTACCACCAATATTATTACATTTCCTTGACGAGAATATTTTAAAATTCACAAAAAAATTTGTGAGATGTATATACAACCCGACCCAACTCGTGAAAGTGTATTATTTTTTATAGTAAAACTATTACTTTTCATGATAGATATAGATCAAATCGACTCGTCTAATAGATACATAGACATTTAAGACGACCTAACAAGATACTTACTTTTTAAAAATTTATGAACTCGGGATATATCTTATTCAATTTTAAAAATAATACCATTTTTTTCTTCTTTTTTTTTTTTTGGCCATGGTGGTTTTAGCCAAGCCAAGTCAAGTCAAGAATTGGAACGAAAGTTGTGGAATCAACTTGAGGATGGTTCGATAAACAAATTTTATTTTACGAGATAAAATTTTTTTCTTTACTATTTACTCTAGAACAATTGTGTATTCGTGCTTTAAAAAAACCCAACACGAGTCAAAATCCACTTGGCAAAAAATGAATGGAAATTATTACCAAATCACTGTGGTAAATTCAATTACGTCAAGCAATGTTTCTTAATCCACACCTTGTTTGGGCTGCTCAAGTTTGATTAGCTTTTCTTTGAATCAATAAAAAAATATAAAAAATAAAATTGATTATTCGCTTTAAGATGTATGAAATTACAACCATTTACCAATTTCAACGCTAAATTAATTATTTAATTATATGTCAAAGTCTTGCGTAATGCTTTGGACCCCTTTTCCTTTCGAAATCGTTCTCTCTAATTCTTTATATATATTTATATATTATTATTTATTTATTTGGAAACGTAATTCTCTTTTCATGTCGAATAATGCAATGCATGTACGTGGAAATCATATGAAATCGGTCTAAAATGTTGTACTGGTTAGTCCAAAGAACTTTATTTTAATAATTTAAAATCCAATTATGTGGATGGTTTCGTACCAAATTAAGTTCAAACTCGTTAAAATCTTGGCTTTGTACTCTATCCAAATGAGTTCTACTTTTTCTCTTAAAAAAAATTTAGTAAGTCCCATTTTTTATGTGCAGAAAAAAAAAAACTTTAAATAAAACGATAGCTAAAAACTCTATACGATGTTTATAATTACGGCTGACGACCACCTCATTGTTGAAGAATTTCAGAAAAATTAATATAAATGATTTTGATTGACTCCAAGGCACGTTTTGTAAACGCTATCTTTTAATAGATGTTTCTCGATCTCTTTCAGGATACAATGGAGAAAACAAGTTAATTCAAGACCCTTTGAATCTGATGATGCACTTCTATTTATAGATAACGTGTAGATGATTCTGAACGGACATGACTCTTAGCCAAACAACACTTTTTTTCTGAACTGACACATGCATCCGTTCATGAACCAAAGCGTCCACTCGCAAATAGTCATGAGGTTTCTGAAGATTCTGAAAATATGAAAATAAATTTCTGAAAATATTCTAACAATTCCCCCCATTTTCAAAATTTTAGATAGTAAAATAAAATTAAATAAATAGGATAAAACGTTGAATTGGCTACACCACCAAAGTGATTGCTTACGTACCCTTTCAGGATCAAGCCATCGTAGTTCAAAATAATGCATCATCAAGAATAAATAGCACATAAATGAAAGTAACTTTTGACTTTGAACTTCCACTTAGTGTAAACAACTCAAGGTTTAGTTAAGGTACTATGGTGAACGAGTCTTGAACCAAGGACCCTTATAAAACCAACCGGAGTCATCACACATACTATTATTCATTCAAAATATTTGTCTTATTTTGTTCCAACGCATTACTGGCCATGCGTAATATCCCGATTTCGTGAATGCTCTAGAGATGGTCTATAAGATCTCATAGAAAACGGCCTGATTTCCACACTCATATAGGTAAATTCCCTCAAAGTGATTCTGCCAGTCACTTACTCTCATAGTTGAATTTATTAAGGAACTAAATCCAGCCTCTTACATGCAGAATTTCCACATTAGAGATTTTGAGAAAGGGGTTTAAATGAATACTCTAATGTCTCTTCTAAGTTATTCTCTAACTTGTTAGTACCCTTTGAACTTTGTTTGTATTT
>NC_133306.1:4991444-5076400 GCF_012295235.1 Primulina huaijiensis
CTACAACTGCCTCATAACCCTCGTCAGGATCCTCTAATGCAGGCATCTCATCATCATCACCCTCACTTTGAGACTCATATTCACCATAGTCATTTAAAATCATTACCCTTTTATTAGGACATTCACTAGAAATATGACCTAACCCTTGACACCTAAAACATTTAACATCTCTAGATCGATTAGAAGGAGTTTCAGATTTACCTTGCACTCCTTGTTTAGGCGCCTCTTGTTTGGTCTCAAATTTGGGCTTGGTCACCACCTTGTTCTCCTCACGTTTCACCACATTTGATCGCCATGAAGATGATGAACCCCCAGTTGGATTGGTGCGGCCAACTCCACGCCTTTTGAGTTGTTGCTCCACTTTTATGGCCATTTGCACCATCTCGTCTAGATCCAAGTAGTGCCGAAGCTCAACTTGATCTTGGATTTCCCTGTTCAAACCACAAAGAAAACGTGCCATGGTCGCCTCATTATCTTCCTCAATATTGGCCCTAATCATGACTACTTCCATCTCTATATAGTAGTCCTCAACACTCTTCACCCCTTGCCTCAAAGTCTTTAGCCTCTTAAACATCTCCCTATAGTAGTGGTTGGGCACAAACCTCTTTCTCATGACCCTCTTCATCTCATCCCAAGTTTCAATGGGTCTCTCATTATACCTCCTCCTAGTGGTCACTAATTGATCCCACCAAATGAGAGCATAGTCTAGAAATTCGATCACCGCCAACCTAACCTTCTTTTGTTCGGAGTAGTGGTGACATTCAAACACAAACTATACCCTCTTTTCCCATTCTAAGTATGCCTCCGGGTCAGATTTCCCATGGAACGAAGGAATCTTCATCTTAATACTACCCATATTACCATCCTCCATATTCCCGTCATTGTATCTACCCCGTGTTGCTTCTCTCCTTCCTCTACCAAATCCTCTACCTCTTCCATTCCTACCCCAATTCTCACTTTGGCTCTCCTCTTCTCCTCCCAAATCGTACTCTTCATCTTCTTCTCCTCTACCCAAATCCTTAGGCTTAGATTTAGCTCCACTGGTACTAACTTCAAGCATATTCATCCTCTCGTGCAATGGCTCCAACTCAACCCTCATCATCCTACTAAAATGCCCAAACAACGCCTCCATTTGAACCTTAGACAACCCCGGGTTCGAACTATCTCCTACCTCCTTCTCCATTTAATTTCAGATTTGTACCTGCAAGAAAACGTTAGTATAAACAAAATATGCCTCACCCAAAATTCTCACGGTCACTCCAAAGAAAATCACTCGTCTCTCCCCTCGTATTTTCTTGCTCACAACAAATACTCACTGTTCACTCCAAAGAAAATTCACTCGCACTCATGTATTTTCACTCAAATTTGATAGTATTCTCGGAAGTGTGCTCAAGCTTTGTGTTTGTATATCAAACAATCAAGTTCAACTTGTGAACAAATGTGATCGACTCACTTAGACTGCGTAGACAAGCAATTTGAAGGTAAATATATATATATATATTTTTTACTGTGTGAGACACTTTTATATGACTCACAAAAAGGAATAGACAAAATATCAAGAAGAAATAATGGTGAATTTTCGGATTTTTGGTACTCTTTTTTTTTTTTTTTACTTTAAGAATTTCGAAAATTCAAAGAAAAATAAATAAGACACACCGATACACGAACGACAAAGAATGATAGAACAAAACAGATCTGAAAGCGGAACTAAAGGATAATTAAATCTGATAATAGAACGAAGGATAAACTTACTTGAATTCAATTAACCAAAAGCTCTGATACCAAATGATACGAATCCTCGTACGAATAAATAGCAAACACGATTAAAATCGAATCGCACCCTCTATTCAATAACGAGCAAGGATCGATGTGTTGTCCCGATCTTATGAATCAAGTGTGGGTGTGATTTTTACCACTAAACCATGAAAAGTTTAGCAACAAATAATCACGGAAAATAAACAACCGAAATTATAACGAACCTTCAAAGAACAATCCCTTGACAATCCGCACAAGAACGATCGACAAACACCACAAAGTTAAAACTTTGAAAGTTTGATTTTGGTTACAAAGCAAAGCTTTGAAAAAGTTTGAGAAAAAAACTCAAAGTTTGATAAACTCAATAATAATAATGTCAATAATTCTGTTGATTTTCGTCCATATCAGGTTTTAATATCAAAAGATAACAGTATCTAGTCTCCCAAAAAAATAAAACTCTAAAGAAGGAATAAAATATCGCAAAACCGCAAAGTACACGGACCCCGTGTAGACGTCCGGGGCTAGGTCCGTGTAGGCACGGTGAGGTACACGGACCCCTTGTACAGGTCCGTGCTCGGGTCCGTGTACACAAGGGATTTCTTCATTCTCGGTTGTAATGGACACGGACCCCGTGTACAGGTCCGTGCTCGGGTCCGTGTAGGCTCTAGACTGCTTGAACAACGTTCTTTTGGTTCCCGAACTCACTCCCATGCATCACGAACCATTCGGCACTTTGCTCCTTGCACGTAAGCCCTCCTTGATTGCTCATGATTCCCTGCAGTGCCTCCTTAAACTTCTTCAGTCGTCCTCTCGTGATCGGTCCCTCCGGCAACTCCAAAGGATCCCATGCTTTCCTTGGCGCTCGATCACCCGTGTTTGCATCAGGTAGAAACTGCATTATGTTCTAAATGACCATATCTTTTAAGGATTTCTTTGATATAGTGAGATTGAGACAATAATACATTTCCATCTTTTCTCATTAGCTTGATTCCTAAAATCACATTAGCTTCTCCCATATCCTTCATATCAAAATTAGATTCTAGAAATTGTTTCGTTTCATTTACACATTCCATATTAGAACCAAATATGAGCATATCATCAACGTATAAGCAAACCAAAATGCACATGTTATTCGTATATTTTGAATAAATACATTTATCTGCTTCATTAACCTTGAAACCATTAGATAACATTACTCCATTGAACTTTTCATGCCACTGCATGGGTGCTTGTTTTAGTCCATACAACGACTTTACTAATTTACAGACTTTCTTTCCTTGCCCTAGTAAAACAAAACCGTCCGGTTGCTCCATATATATCTCTTCTTCTAAATCACCATTTAGGAAAGCCGTTTTTACGTCCATTTGATGAACAACTAATTTGTGAATTGAAGCAAGAGATAATAACACACGGATAGATGATATCCTTGCCACGGAAGCATATGTGTCAAAGTAATCTATATCATGGCGTTGTTTGAAACCTTTAGCTACTAATCTAGCTTTGTATTTATTTATAGATCCGTCTGTGTTAAGTTTTCGTTTGAAAATCCATTTGCATCCAATTGGTTTGGAACCACGAGGTAGATCAACCAATTTCCATGTTTGATTTATCATAATGGACCTCATTTCATCATTAACTGCTTCTTTTCAAAAAACAACATCTCTTGAAGTCATAGCTTCTGAAAAAGTTACAGGCTCACTATCATCATTCTGAGAAAACTTAGTTTGGTGTGTAATGTTATTTACATCACCTTCCACTAAGTATGTTATAAAATCAGAACCAAATGATTTTTCTTTCCTTTGCCTTTTATTTTTTCTAACAGCAGTACTATCCAAGGATTCTTCATGAGCTCTCTTGGATGAGTTATGAGTAGGGTTATTTTCAATTAGAGGTAAAGATGAAGACTTGTATAAATGTTCAAAAAATTCAGCATCAACGGAATCAAATATGTCATTTGATATCAAATATGTAATTTGATTCTAGTTTCAGAAATCTATATGCAGTACTATTTCTAGAGAATCCAATAAAGACACATTTATAGGTTTTATTTCCTAACTTAGTGATATCAGGGCTTGGTTTTCTAACATATGCAAGACATCCCCATACCTTGAGACGACTGAGATTTGGTTTTCGATTGAACCATGATTCATATGGAGTCTTGCTAATTCTTTTCATAGGAATTCTGTTTAAAATATAGCAGGCACTTAGAAGTGCCTCACCCCACCAATAATCAGGTAATCCGGAACTGATCAACATGCAATTTACCATTTCAATTAAAGTCCTATTTTTTCTTTCAGCAACACCATTCGATTCGGGCGAATATGGTGGTGTGAACTCGTGAATTATACCATTTCTTTCACAAAATTTTGCAAGCTCGGTAACTTGATATTCACCTCCTCTATCGGAACGTAGGACTTTAATTTTACGATTCAATTGATTCTCAACTTCTGCTTTATATATTAGAAATTTGCTCAGAACTTCATCTTTGCTCTTAAGTAAATAAATATAAGCATATTTCGAATAATCATCTATAAAGGTGACGAAATACTTATTTCCACCACGAGATACTTTACTATGTAAATCAGACACATCAGAATGTATAAGTCCTAGTAATTCTGTTGTTCTTAATGAAACAGATTTATGTGGTTTGCAAGTGATTTTTCCTTGAACACAAATATCACATTTTTGAATATTATCCATTTTGCATTTCGATATTATTCCTAAGTTATGCATGTTCTTAACAGATTTATAATTTACATGTCCTAATCTAGCATGCCACAAAGATAAAGAATCAACAATATAAGCAGAATTATCTTTTATTATATTCATCTTAAACATGCCATTACAAGAGTAGCCCTTTCCTACAAACACATTATTCTTGGATATTACAAGGCTGTCAGACTCAATGACCAACTTAAATCCTCCTTTGTTAAGACGATCTCCAGAAATCAGATTCTTTGTCATTTCGGGCACATGATACACTTCATTCAATGTCAGTGGTTTGCCTGATGTGAACTTCAGAAGTACTGTTCCAATTCCAGTAACTTTGGCACGAACATTGTTGCCCATTTTCACCTCTCTTCCATCAGTGCATTCTTTGTAAGTTTTGAAAATTGACATATCATAACTTACATGAACAGTGGCCCCTGTGTCCAACCACCATCCTTCTTCAAAACCAATTGAGTTGGCTTCCTCTACTATAGCGGTGAAATTCGAATCATCATTTCCAGCTGTCATATTAATCTGTTTTGCTTTGAAGTTTTCATCCTTGATGCGCTTCCTGCAATCTTTGGCAAAATGACCAGGTTTCTGACAATAGTAACAATTGCCTTTCTGTTTTTTCTTAGGAGGAAATGCATTGCACATCGGATTCTTCCTCTTTTTCCAGTTTTTATGGTTCGTAGATGTTTCTCCTTGAACCTAATTAGCTTTTCCTGCCTCCTGATCAAAATTCTCTCGCTTACGAGAGTCCTCCTCAATACGCAGATGACGCATGAGGGATTCCAAAGTATGTTTACTTTCGTCATGTTTCAGTTTCTTTTTATAGCCATTCCAGGAATGAGGCAATTTTGTAATTATTGCTCCAACTTGAAAAAGCTCAGGCAGAGTAATCTCAGCATTCTTAAGATTGCTAACAATTAACTGTAACTCATGAACTTGATCAAGAACAGGTTTACTTTCAGACATTTTGAAATCGAAATAGTTACCTATCAGGAACTTCTGATTACTTGCCTCTTCGATACGGTATTTGTTTTCCAGTGCCAACCACAACTCCTTCGCTGTTTCAATTGTTCTGTGCGCGCTGTAAACAGAGTCTGATAATGCATTCAGTATATGGCCTCGGCACAAAAAATCATCATCTCTCCGCTTCTGCCTCTGTGCTTGTAGTTCCTCTTTGCGTTTTGCATCATCTTCTGGAGCGTCGTTTGGAATTGGAGCAAGATCATCACTTAGGATGTATGACATTTTGATTGCTGTCAAGAAGAACAGAACCTTTTCCTGCCAACGCATGAAATTATGACCATTGAAGCGGTCGAGACGAACTAGATCCTGATTCATTACTTGAATGGACTGTGCCACGGAATCATTCAGAGTTAAATCCTTGAATGAAGACATCTCTTAAAACTGTTGAAGAATTTCAGAAAAATTAATATAAAGGATTTTGATTGACTCCAAGGCACGTTTTGTTAACGCTATCTTTTAAGAGATGTTTCTCGATCTCTTTCAGGATACAATGGAGAAAACAAGTTAATTCAAGACCCTTTGAATCTGATGATGCACTTCTATTTATAGATAACATGTAGACGATTCTAAACGGACATGACTCTTAGCCAAACAACACTTCTTTTCTGAACTGACACATGCATCCGTTCATGAACCAAAGCGTCCACTCGCGAATAGTCATGAGGTTTCTGAATATTCTGAAAATATGAAAATAAATTTCTGAAAATATTCTTACACTCATTATATAGAAGCTTTTATGGTCTTCCATTTAGGAAATGTCATATTCAAGACTTTCGAGTCCATTGTTCACATTGGTTCCATCTTCACAGCATCAATTTTTCATATGAATGCAGACTAAAAGTACAAAATTAAACATTCCATGTATATATAATTTTAGTTTGAAAGAATGAATGACGAATGGCATATAATATATATAGATAATAAATCAATATATATCAATAATACATATTACTTTGTGTCATTACTTTTCCAATTGCCGAATGATTGTCACAATATATCATTATCGAAAGGCACTGATTTAGTCCAAAAACAAATATCCTCTAGAAAGTTGTGAAGCCATTCTTGTTCTTCTGCACCTTTATCTAGTGCAATAAATTCATATTACATTTGTGGACCTAGTGATGCAAGTTTGTTTGGATGACCTCCAAGAAACTACACCACCACCGATGTTGAAAACTTAACCACTAATAAATTTGTAGTCTTTGGTGTCAGAAATTCAATTAGCATCACTATATCACTCTAGCACCACAAGATATTTATTATAGTTAAACTCATATTCTAAGGTGTGTCTTAAATATTTAAGCACTCTGGTCAAAGCCTTCCAATAAATGTCACTAGGATTTTTCGTGGAACGATTCAAATTATTTATCACACAGGCGATGTCCAGTCAAGTACAATTCGTGATGTACATAAAGATTCCAATAATTTTAGAGTATTCAAACTGGGATACTAGTTCTCCATGATTCTTTCCAAAATGAACACTCATGTTCGTAAGAATCTTTATTGGAGAGAGTCGTATGCATTAAACTTTTTTAAGACTATCTCAACATAATGAGATTGAGATGAACGATTGTTTCTGAAGTCCTAGAGATTTTAATCCCTAGTATGACATCAACAATGCCCATATCTTTCAAAAAAAAAATTCAACATTTTCTTTGTTGTTTTTACCATGTCTTGATTACTCCCCATTGTAATCATGTGATCAATAGATAGGCATACTTTCATATAAGAATCTAGTGTGCCCTAAATGTGAACGCATTTGTCACACTCATTAATCTTAAAATCATTTGATAACTTTGTCAAATTTTTCATGCTATTTTTTAGGTGCTTGATTAAGCCTAAATAGAGACATAACAAGTCAGCACACTTTTATTTCTTGACCCTGAACAATAAAACATTCAGGTTATTCCATACATATTTTTTCTTCCAATTTGTCATTCAATAATGTTGTTTTAACATTCATTTGATGTATATCAAGGTTATGCAATGCTGCAATTGTATTGAGTACACAAATTGAAGTTATTATTGAGACCTGTGAACACGTATCGAAAAAATCAAGGCCTTTCATTTGTCTATATCTTTAGCCACCAATCTAGATTTGTATTTTTTGACAATTTCATCGACTTTGTATTTTATTTTCAGGATATATATGCATCTCAATGGATTGGTATCTGGTAAAAGATCAACCAACTCCTAAGTATGGTTTTCCATAAAATAGTCCATTTTAATATTGATGACTTCCTTTCAATATGATACTTTAGGACTAGACAATACAAATTCATTAAACTAAAAAACAATCCTAAATCTATGTTTGACTAACAACGAACCTGATATGAGGTTCTTCTTTATTTTAAGAACATGAAGCACATCAACAAGAGTCGCTTTCATCCTTGATGTCATCTTCAAAACAACATTTCCAAGCTAGACTATCTCTGATGTAGCGTAATTTCTCATTAAGAGATTTCTCCCAAAATTGGAGTGTATGTAGAGAATATTTCTTTATCGGAGCATATGTAGCAAGTAGCACTCGTATCAATTGACAATTCATTTGGGTTGTCCACCAGGTTTGTCTAAAAAACCACTACAGTTAAATAAAGTTCAAAAAAAATCAAAAGATATTGACATTTCTTAAAATACGTCTGCTTTCTATTTCTCTTTCTTTGAGCATCAGCAGTCTTTTGCCATGTGATTCAGTTTTCCGTAGTTGTAACAGTTTCCCTCAATCCACAGTCAAACAATCAGATCATCGAGTCGCATTTCTTTTCGATTGTGTTTTTAGAGTATTTTTTGAAATATTTCAAAAAAAGAGAAGGAGTTTTTCAATTAACGTAGCAACTTAAAAAGAATCGCTTAGACTCGTCCCCTCCGTATGAATCTTATATAATAATAGTTGTATTTATTGCACTTGACTCATTATAGATTTAGAGTCTACCATATTGAATTTCATGAAACGTCCAACGATGAACTTTTTAAGGCCGACATATTCCGTCTTATACTTCTTTTTCAAAATTTCTCACAATTCTTTTGCGATTTTCACTTGATAATATACATTGTATAAGACTTGTCAAGTCCATTCAGAATATAGTTGTTGCATAGAAAATCACTTTGATTTCGTACATCTATTGCAGTATTCCTGCGAGTATCAACACCACCTTCTAGAATGACGAGAGAATCCTCCTTCAAGAACCTTTTCAAACTCAATGTGGTAAAGTAAAACATCTTCTATTGTCATCTCTTGAATCTAGTGTCGTGAACTTTTTTGGAATTTTTCCTTGCGACAATGGAGCGTTATTCGTTGTTGTAGATGAGGAAGTCATCTTCAAAATTTCGGTATAAAAAACCTTCTTAAGATTGTTGCCGGTGAAACTTCAAGATAAAAGATAACAATAAACGTTGAGGCTAGTTTTGAACATTATGTCTTTAAGAAAAAAATTGTCTGATCTGGTGATTCGGTGGTTGATAATCTTTTCCCATTATATAACAAATTTACTTGTAATAACACAATAAATCACAAGTAGAATAATCAGAAATGACATGAACTCTCTTTGTTTTTGGAAGGAAGAAGTGCAAAAAAAAAATAGAATGAAAATATGTATTCAGAAAATTTCATAATTGATTAATTGAGAATTATTTTTGATCATTTATTTAATGTTATCAATCTTGGACATGTTTCATCATTTGGGTGTCTCTTGTCCAAAATTCCGATGAATAATGTCAAGAGACACCGGTTGGAATGTATTGATCAATGAAAACTCGCACTTTTCTGCCAAACAATGCTATAGGCACCACTTGTCAGGAGATTGAGAGCTTCCCTCTCGCCTAGATCACAGCAACCCAGGCTGCACCTATGGCACTAAAAGGGCAGCCTCATCACTTTATCCGCGCACAATGAGGCGCTTAGGCGCCTCTCTTGCGGCACAAGAGGTGCTTAGGTTCCTTTAGGGGCGTTTAAGCACCTCGTCTACGACCTGGAAATTTCCAAGCCGCACATGGGGCGCCTATTTTGAGTGGAGATAAAGAGTGCCCTAACGCATCTCCTCCTACCTTGGAACTTATCAAGGCGTATTACAAAAGAAGACCATATTCACCTCATGGTCTTCTCTACTGTACCAATGAGTTGACCTGTGATCGAATTTTCAAAAATATTTTAGTGTTTTCAAAAACAAAAAATTCATGAAATTTCGAAATTTTCATCAAAATTTTGGTTAACCAAGATTAATTGAATTATATGTCAAAACTGAGATGAAATTGAATTTCATTGAAATTTTGGTTAATCAAAAATAATGGAATGTCTAAACTGATACTTAACATATGGAAGATGCTATTATTTAGAGTTAATGAAAATATGATTATCTATATCGATTTTAATCACTCGTATTACATATTCATATCGTTCGATCATCCCGTACCGTATATATATTGAAATCGAAAGGGGAGATACACACAGTCCAACAGAAGTCCTCCAATTTTTATTTCCAGAAACAGAAGGCGTAGAAAATGAAAATGAAATTTATGAAGCTAATCATTTCCGGGATGTGTTTTTGAGAAAAGAACCACTCTTTGTGATTTCACGCAAAGGCTTATCCGTGAATCTGATTATATTATAAACCCAAGCCCCAGCTATGGCCCCAGATGTTGGGCCCAAAAGATAGATCCATAGTCCATTATAGCGGCTCCACACAATTGCTGGGCCCAAACTCCTTGCTGGATTCATGGAAGCCCCGGATACCGCCCTGCTCACAAAACCACAGTATATTTATTTATTTATTATTTATTATTTATTTATATCATGGTGAATAATAATTAAACAATAACATATCATAACCGTTTGCATAACTAATTTAAAATTTTAAGACATTTTATTGGCCGAAAAAATTATACAAAATCTTTTAGCGGGAAAAAAGTTGGTGTATAACAAAAATTCGAAAGGTTTTATTTTAAGGGAAGTTTACGATTTTTGTCATCGATGTTATCAAAATTTATTCTTAATCCGCTATCTTGATGAGTTATATTGTCGAAAATTAAAAAAATACAAGACGGAAACTCAATTTCGATAATATTGATGATCGAATTACGCAGAAACTAGCACACATGACAAAAATTGTAATTTTTTCTTTATTTCAACGAGGACGATTAAGTTCATGGCCCTAGCTAAAATCATGCCATGGTGGTAAACCAATTGTTGCATACCTATTATATATCATTGTGCACGGCCTATCTTCAAACTTTAAAAAGACAATTTTTTTTATTTATTTTTTTCAAGAAAAAGAAAGAAAACAATAAAAAGGACAAAAGAAGGCATAATTATAGGTTGGTTATTTGATACTTACCCAGCAAACAAAACATTAAGCAAAACGGTAGCTCCAACTGCCAAACCAGCAAGCTCTCCAATCTGCAAATATGCCGTCATCATTCATTTTGTGTTTGAATAAACATCATCAAACACAATTTTTTACATTATATTTCAACGACAAGATAATATTAAAAAGTCAATTAACGTCGTTGTCCTAAGAAAATACGTACTCAACTTCCTAGAATCATGAGACAAACACGCCGATTGAATCTCTAATGATTTAATATTAGTGAAACATTATATATATATATATATATATGTAATGATCAATGATTGAATCAATCAACCCTTCTCGGCCTTTTTCCAAATAATAGTATTTTTAAAATTTTCATGAGACATATATTTTATTTAGAATTCATAATAGTAATATTTATTAAATTTATTTCACTGCCCCTTTAATTTTTTTTAGTCAGAAAGTTAATTTTGACAATTCACATGTCCTCCAAAATTTTTTTTTTTTAAAAATAGTGTAGTTACTCACGGCTCGGTTATCCGTTGCGACTCCGGAGATGACGAACATGAGGTAGAAGGTGATAATGAATTCGATCACGAGAGACTGCAAGTCGGTGCCGGTGGGAAGCGTTCCGGCGAAGTGGTTGTGTGGACCGCTGAATAATAACCGGAGGGTTCCGCTTGCTAGGGTTGATCCAACTACTTGAGCTGCGATATACGCTGGTACCTATATAAAAAGATTAATCAATAAACATTGTATTGCAGCTACTACTGGTTCCTTTTCCTTTTTCTCTTTTTGGTTTATTTTTCTAACATATATATATTATTTTATCAAATATTTCATATATAAAAATATTTTTAGTCTATATGATTTTAAATATTTTTTTAGATGAGTTCTCATGCCAAACCTACTCCTTGTGTGAATGCATTAAATAAAATTATGGGATATATATCTCTTAGCTTAGGAAGGAAATTTCTTTTATTAATTTAAAATATATTAAACTCGATATATGAAACAAATAATATTCTGCGAATCAAAGAGAACTTTTGACTTGACTTAAAAAAATTAGAAGGAAATGGCGACCTGTTTCCACGGGAACCTCTTGCATGAGGCAAAGGCAATGGTTACGGCGGGGTTGAAATGTGCGCCGGAGATGTGGCCGACGGAGTATACCATAACCATGACCACAAGCCCCCACACAATGGAGATTCCGGGAAGAGTTACAACTTTGTCCTTATCGGCGTTCACCACCACCGCCGCACAGCCAGCAAATATCAAGAAGTAAGTCCCCAATGTCTCTGCAATTATCTGCACATACACAATAAATTAATTAACCCTCATAATTACTCTATTTATTGCCTTTGAACAACTTGACGCAAAAAAGATAAGGATCTCTTTTTTTAAAAAAATAATTTATTTGTATTCACTAGCATTTAATGATCAAGGTTTTCAGGAAAGAAAAATCAAAATATATCAACAGCGGAGAAAGCTAGAGATGATTTTCAGAATTACCTTTTGAATGAAAGGGAGAGTGACGCAGCCGGAGCCTGAAGAGTTTTCACTATTTTGGAAATGGATGTCATCATCTTTTATGGTGACAGATACTGATCCATTAGCTCCCGATGAAATATGATCCGCCATTTGATCAGTTCTAAAACGCTGGATTAATAATAATTTCAAGCAAGAATTGAATTGATCAGTAGAATAATTATTGAATCTAATCTGGTTGTGGATTAGGGGCCGGCAGCTGGGTGAGCAATTTTTAGCAGGAGATGGGAGTTTATATATCCACGATCCGAGGGAGACGAAGGATTTAATTATGGAATATATTAGAGGGAGAGGGGGACTTTCTTTGGGGATATCGTTGAAAAGTGTGATGTATTTGGTTCATTATTTATTATCAACTGTGGGAAAAGATTGCATTGAAGACTACCTCACCTTCCAACTCCCCAAAGATTAATTAATTAATAATGATGATAGGTACCAATTTTGTCACGTCCCGAGCCTGTGTTCTCATCTAGTGCTTGTTCATTAAGTTTTTATAAAAACTATTTTGTATCTTTTATGTATTTTATAAAAATAATTAATTCAAATTGTTATATAAATCTATTTTAAACTTACATTTTCAACAATGTTTGACAAATGTATCAAGAAGTAGTTTATATATAGGCCTATTGGGCGGTCATGCAGGAGCAAGTCTGTGCCCGAGGTGTGACAGAATGATATCATATCCAGTCACATGCAGAAACAACAAGAAATAAGCGTTATGCAGGTCAAAGTGATACATAGGTGAGAGCTACCTCTTGAACCTGTGAAGACAAAAGGCCTACATCAAGATAGTCAACTCTTGAACCTGTAGGAGTCACTCTACATTCCCGACGCTTGTGGATCGAGGGAGTAAGCAGTGAAGAGGACATCGTGCTCTGAAAGAATGGTGATTGTGATATTCTTGCTCACATTGGTTTTAAATGAATTTTTAAAATGTTTTATAAGAGCTTACAATAGACTTTTATAATAATTTGAGTATTATTTTTGTAAAATGAGGACGAATACAAAGTAATTTATATAGAGATCTGTTGGACAGTCTCGCAAGTAGATTTCGACCGATATTGTTCGTGCATTTTATTTATTTATTTATTTATCTATTTATCCATTGTTAAGTTTTCTAACTTGTCTTTACTGAAATATTTCTCCATTAGTTCCAGTCTGAAAGTTAAACTAGATGAGTGCCAGCAAAAGTTTACATGAATCACACTCAACATGTCTTAATGAACACTGATGTGATCTCGCTGAAATGGAATGAGTCGGGTCGGGAGCTCCAACGGATCAAATCAACAATTTATAATGTTTGGGGAATTTGATTGAAGATAATGGCTTCAACAGCACCTGCAAACAAGAAAGGAACTCGTGAATGGGCGCCGGAGAAGTGTCCGGCGTAGCCACTCCGATGCTTAAGCCAGCAGGTTGAAGATGAACACGAGCAATATTTGGGAGAAAATATGTATAATGCTTGAGAGTTCAAAGATTTCAGAATCTGTAAATGACATTAATACCTGCTATTTATAGTAGAAAATGAGGTAGGTACCTTGATTCCAGTGCCACCTACTAAGTATGGCAAGTCGATTGCCCATACCCTAGCTTCTGATGACTTCTAGGACACTCCAAGCCCAAGTTGTTCTGACAGATTAGACGGCCTGTATCAATCATACTCGAGTGTGGTTCAATTCTCGAGGTGGCTCGGGTGGTCGGTTACCCGGGTGCATGTATAGGAGCTCGGGCTATGACAACTGCCCGGGAAGAAGAGAAGTGTCCGGGTGGAAGTGAAATGACTGACCTCTATTCTGGGTTTTCCAATTGATATCCCGGGTCAATGATGACCCAGGCCCTTAAGGTATCACCAAACACCAATTATATTACTTGGTAAGAACTAATATTTTTGCGAAATAATTGCATTTGTGCAAATGCTCGTAACATAAAGTATGCTCTTCATATACGCACATTTATGTTATTACATTTGGAACGAAATCTCAAATTCGAGATCCAGTTTTGAAAATACCTTCTCAACTAAGAAAACAAAAAGCTTACTATTTACTAAAAAAGTTTAAAAGTGGCAATAAAAGTCCAATCATCCAATAATCCAAGAAATAACAAAAGCTCGAACAAAAGCATCTATTCCGATGTCTTAATTTCTTGGTGTCGACGACACAAGTACCCTAATTGGTGGCTCATTAAGATCACAAAAAAAAACAAGCAACTATGCAACTAAGACAAGAAAAAAACCCCCCAGAAAAAAAAAAAAACAATTCTGATGCAATTGGGGTGTCTTCCATGAAAAATAATTAAAAAAAACCTCGATATTCCATTGGGAATCTTGAAAGGGCCGCAGGTTATTATGCGTTCGGAGAAATTTATGACAATCGAATAGACATCATGAGCCTAATTTTCACGTACTAACCATATATATTAACTAGGATTTATGAGCTCGTTTAATTTAAATTACATATTTTGTGATCATTTTTGTTAAATTAAATTAAATTAATTAATTGTAAGTTAACAATTATAGTTTGGGTCTAATATAGAATTTCACAGTTAATTAGTATTTTTTGTGACATATATATTTTGTAATTTACACTTACAAGTTTGTTAGCTAATTATTCCTGCAACGTGACGGGGGCAAAAATAACTTCTGAAAATATATAGTTGTGAATTATGTATAATTATGTGATTGGTGGGTGAGCAACTTTATGTTATAATTGTAAGAAAACTTTAAAACTAAGTGATAATTTTGTCCCAAAAATCGGAAATTTGAATTCAATATCAGTTTGTTGGAATCTTGCACGATCGGATTCGTCGTTATGTAAGAATGTTGTCATTTCTATAATATTTATTTAATTATTTTATGATGTATGATGTCATAACTATACACTTGATTTTGCTACACATAAAAATTCAACGCGTCAATATTTCCTACTAACCGACGCGTTCCTTGTCCTTCTTGAAAGTCAATCTTCTTTAATTTACATATAATATATCGAAGCCTAGCTCTAGCTAGCTATTTAATTTCCTTAAAATATTTTTATCCAATATTTTCTTAAGTGATTATTGTTATGCGTAGTCCGGGAAAGATAAATAAAGTAAAGTAAATTTTTAAAAGATATAGAAAGTCGAATATAAACCAATTAACAATGTCGTGTGAAAATACAATATGTGAAACTAAAATAGTAAAGTAAAACGAAGCATGTCCGAAAAATATTGTCTTTAAGACAGATATGTCACATACGGTATGTGTTTTGATGATCAGGTTGGACGATTGTTTCTCAAGATACAACGGAACAACCAGTAGTAACCTGACATGAAAGTACTATGTCGACGAACTGAAGAAGTACCTAAACCGTATCACGAGTTGGAGCAGAGTAGCAGGGCCGCAGGAGGCAGAGACACGAAGAAATATGAAAACAATATGTGAGTGTGAGATATGCTAGAAAGACTCGAGGATGTCTCTACATGTAGGACCTTGGGTTCCATATGGACAGTCACAAACTAACCATATGAAATGACAAATGTTGCTCAATTGGAATACCAACATTCATCCATATAGAGAACCAACAGTCAGACATGTGGAAAGTCACATCCAAAATTGCCCATATGGCTGACTGTCGAGTGTGATTTATCCAATTTTCATTCNTCGTCTAAGTGTAGGTGAGCAAAATACGTAAACCATCTTTAATTAGCTCCAACCATCGCAAGAGGAGGCGATGCATTTGGCAGCCAAACCATACAAATTATTCATTTTCTTGATTATTTATCTCGCTAAGATTATTTAATTAATCATATTCATATAAATTAGCACTTAAATCGTGAAACTTGATCTTGTTAAAATAAAATAAATATTTGTATTTGCTTCTAAATCACAGGCAATCATCAATATTTATATTATTCATATAATACAGGTATCTATACTAATTGTATGTATTATTTAATTTGTTTATATATCTAAGTGGATATATATTATATATGATTTAAATATTATACACCCAAAATCACATTCTTAATAGTATGATCGTGTAATAATTTATACTGAAAAAAAAATTAAAGATTCATCTAATTAAACGTAAATGAGAATCGGCAGGTAATGCAATGACTCAGTCGCGACGCATGAGTCAATCGGGTATGACTCGATATTCAGTTTTGGTGTTCGTATTTGATGTCCCAACATTAAATTAATTTATCAAGTGGCCATGTTAACCATTAATGGAGATGACCCATGTTCTGTTTTATATTATTTTTTTTTAATGAGAAATAAAAAATAATATAATTTTCCCTTTTTGGGATCGATGTACAAAAGTTTAGTCCAAGAGTCTGAAAAATAGAATGTGAACCCAAGATTTAATAATGAAATGATTTCCCATGATATATAATGGATATTGTTTGGTTGATTAAATGAATGTTCCACGCATTTTATATTGTCGGAAAATTTCAACTATTTTATTTTTTTTTTTGGGGTTTTTGGATTAGATAAAAAAAGTATATTATTAATGTAATCAAAGCTGTGACTTACCCGTGAACAAGAATGGTGCATTTATCATATTGTTGGTTCGGTTGATCATATTTATCAATTAATCAAAAGAAAAGAATCATAATGTCAATCACTTTCCTCCTTTTTCTTTTAATAAAATTTAGTATCTTTCACCGACGATGATAAGTACATGATTAAGATTGACATTTAACGACATATATGATTAAAATTAAAAAAAAACAAATTAAATGATTAAAATTGTAATTTTCCGCACAAAAATTCGATAGAGTGTGTGTTAGTGTGTATATTTTCATCACTAAGGCAACCGAATTCAACGCGCATGCAAAATCCAACTTCCCAACAATTTTATTTTTTTATTTTTTCACTTTGTGTATCATCTTCGGTTAATGACATAGTACTGTTGTTTTGTTTGAAAATTAGTTACCGTAATATTCTTGGCATCTTGAGTTTTCCCACGGGTTTTGCCTTCGAGAAGACATACCAACAAATAAAGTTGATTATGCATTATATATGAAATTATCTGCATATTATATTCTAATTATCATTAAATAAAGAATAAAGAAACATGAAAATAACCCCACATAAATGTTACATAATATCCGTAATTTTATATTATTTATTTTATATATGTATATAATATAATATAAATGATCTATTAGCAATGAAAATACAAAACGTATCTCAAATTAAATACCATAAATATAAAAACAGAGAGTGTCCCATGATTCTTGGGAGTTTCAACGTTGCTTTAATATTGTTAAAAAAAGAGATCGCCCGTGAAGTTGAAAGTCTTCTTTCTCGTCCCACCATCCATTAACAAATTGACTTCTCTTTGTGCCTTTTAACCCACAAATCATAAATTAACTACAGAAAAATCACATGCAAAAGGGAAAATCTTTTACTCAAGTCGCCTCACCTAATAATTTGAATCATTGTGTGTTTGGATTTCAAAGATAAATTAAAGTTAACAATAAGGACTTCAGTCCTTAAATTTGAAATTTCTCAAATGGTTCGAGTAAATTTGTAGTAAGGATCCGGACTCCAAATCAACAAAATCTTAATGCTGCCTCAGAGAATTAGCTACAATTGAGTTTCTAAGTTGATTAAAAGTCAAAATTATCAAAATTTAAGGTGTTCAATGTTTATGGTCACTAATGTCCTGAATACATGATACTCATTTCATGAACTTTGGTGGCAGTACTATAAAGCGTAGTTCAGCACTTGAAACTCTTTTTTCATTGATAAATGCTGACCGAATCAAGTCCAATTCATCAGGAAGGAAAGTAAAAGGTCAAGTTCCCAGGGCCAAAAAGGGCTCGATATTGCTTGACATGCCGGACCGGAGGAAAACAATTTGTGCAAGGTGGTTCATTGGGAGTTTATGAAGCATCTGTGTAGAGACTAGAGAGTTGGACATACTTTGAAACAGTTCCCAAATGTTGAGAATGACAGAAATAGGAAGTACGCAATCCTAATCACTGATTTTGAAATTCCGTAATCATTTTCTGTACAAGTTTTCTTCAATGGCTCCGAATTTTGGCATGAAATTGGAATCTACATGGATAAGTTTTGTGAGCAGAAGAAACTAACCATGCTTCTCAGAGATAAGTATAAACAAACTAAATACCAGTTTTGGCCTCGTAGAAAACCAGCAGCTGCTGAGTACTAATTAAGTGAGTCAAGACCAGCAATATATTGAAGTGATCAAGAAATGCAAAATTCTCTATTGGAATGGGATGTTGAGATCGAGAAGGTACAAATTTTAAACTTCAGTCTAGGATAAACAGGTAGAACAGAATTTGTATGGTTCTCGGGTAGCATTAACATAGTACGGACAGAGAAATTCACTACATATCATTCCCTCAACAATGCTTTTTCTCAATACTCAAGGTAAAATATATGAATTCGGCAAATGCAACACAACAATATATATTAGCAACCAATAGGGATTCGTCTCCCATTATTGTCTTACACAAACAATATCTAACGAAAACTACCCACTTAGATAACGAGTAAGGACTCCATAAAAACCTAATAAAGCACACACCAATGTATATCATATCGTAAGACTCAGAAGATCAGTAATGTACCAAATGCATGACATTCTATTTTATCATCAATGCAATCCTTGTTCACATTTTTTTCATTTTCTTATCAATGAATAGATATCTTTGCTTGTATGACTGACTCAGATGTCTTGTATTTATCAAAAAAGTGTTTCAATTGCTGGAATTTGGCATGAGATTGACAGTCCTCGCTTTCTGTAAAATTTGAATGTTCCAAAATAAAGCGACGACGAGCTAAGCTCAATGAGTAACTCACACGCTGTTAATGGTTTGGTTTGGGGATGAAGCAACGTGCAGTAGTAGCAGGTCAACATTACAAGTACTCAAAGATTAATGTATTCAGAATCATTAAGATTTGCTGTCAAACAAAGCCCGTTTTTTCACCAGTAAAGGGAATCCATGACATATTTTTCATTGTCAAAGTAACAAGCTGAAGGGTGGTAGGACAGAAGGTTCAATGATCATGTGCAAGTAAATATAGTTAACTTCATTTATTTGAAATCTAATTTTAACCCAATTTTGGTAATTTCAAATTGAAATCTTAGCAATTTATACTCTTGACTATTCAGTTTTTAAGTAAAATTTCAAATGCACCATAACTGGCTTCATTTGAAGTCTTTCTCCAAATCAAATACCTTTCACCCAAATTAAATCCCTTTATTGCCTAAAAGTATCAATCTACTTATAATTAGTCCTCGTACAAATTATGTTCAAATTTCGATACTTATGACATAAAACCTGCTATCTGTACCTTAAAATCCGAAGAACTTTTGATTTACAAAGGCAAAAATCATCTACAAATCCACAAAGAATAGTAATCCACACCCCAATTTTGAAATTAATTCCTCTGATGGCTCAAAATTTCCAACCTTGTCAACAAAAATTCTCAATCTTCAGTTCAGCTTTACAAATAAAAGTGAAAAAGAAAAACGAAAAAAAAAACAAAACAAAAAAAATGCTGCAACTGATAGAATACAACGCAGTTGGATACAACACAACCTTGAGCAATTCATCCTCAAAATACAATAAACTGCCCAAAAGACAAAACATAGTTTAGTCGATCAAGAATCGCAATAGAAGACCTGGGATGGCAACCGCCAAGCTTCGGATTTAGAAAAGCACGTGTCATCAACGGCGTCGCTTCGGCACCAACGGCACTTCGAACTCGGAACGCATTCGGATCTGGTGCTCATTTCGCTGCAGTCACGAACTGGATCGACCCGATTGTAGTTTATCGGATTCTTATCGGTCGCCATTGTGGATAATTTCGGCCCCAGAATCTGATTCCGACCAGCATCGTTTGCAAAAACAGCGGCGCCGGATAAGTCCGGTAAGGAAGTTAACAACAGGATTAGCAGAGAAGAGAAGGTGATGATTGCCATAACCTATTAAAACCAAGCACAGATCATACAAAGAGTTTGGATGGAGAAAAACAAGTATCCAAAAAATAAAAAACAAAAACAAAACTGTGTTCGCGTAAAATTGGCCCATGCAGGTCTCGAACCTGCGACCTTCGCGTTATTAGCACGACGCTCTAACCAACTGAGCTAATAGGCCTTTTATGCAGATAATTTTCTATATATTTTAATATTGGCTTTTCACTAAGACAAATCATTGAATTTCAAAATTTACAGTCAAAGTTTGTATTAAAAAAAATATAGGGACACGACCCATTCGATAATATATAAATGACAACACCAGCATTTCCATGTTTTATGATTCTATTTCAAACTTAGATTTTGTACATAATTTTATACAAGCACTAATTTTGTTGATTATCAATATAATAATTTTAAAATACTCGAATTTGGTTTCTGGACTTTCTTTCTTTCCTTTTCACAATAAATTTTATTTTCTTATTTCAATTTTTTTGCTTCTCCATCTTATCATAAAAATGTATATACTTGTTGCATGAAGAAATTCAAATTTTTATATATAAGCATAATTGAGATGCATTTTCTAGCCTAAGTAGTAATTAGTCATTTACTTGAAAGAAACTCCCATATGTTGCGGCAACACGAATATTAATTAATTAACTAACGAGAGCTTTCAGATAAATCCGAAACAACAGCAAAAGTTGAAACGTTAGTGTTTCTCACGAAAACTTGCGGGCATGTCAAAAAATTTAGAAATTCCTTTTACAAAAAAAAGGGAACAACGTTAGGTACGTACGAGCTGTGCAACTCATGTAATGACCCCTTTGGCGTCTAAGGGACATTAAATTACAACAATCACTGAGCATAGAAACAGAATTTACGAGTATCACAAAGAACAACGAATCAAAAATTTGTAAAAATTTTCAGGTTTGAAAAATCTGACAGATAAGGGTTCGAATCTCAACTACATAAGCTATTCATACACTTAACTTTTGATTCTACAAAAGATTCTACAAAGGCCAACGACAGCTTGTGCGCTGATGGTTCTTGTTCGATCATGAATATATGTAATCCGAATGTATCTTCTGTCATCCACCAATGAGCAAGACAAGAAATATAGCTAGAAGGCTCGTATCTTCGACATTCCAAGTACCATTAGAAGGATCAAATCAAGTGAGCTTATACTGGTTTCATAAACGGTTGCTGACAGCATAATCTTAAGGAACATGAGCATCTTTCTGTCATTTATTTCACCGCTTCACTTGAATTTCACCAATCATAATTTTACTCAGAATTTAACTATGTTTTTCCCTCTTCCCCCCTGTTGAAATTAAATTAAAAGATTACAGTTTCTGTATCGGCTCACCTGGTACCGGAATTACCAAGAGTAAGCTCAAGATCATCAGGAACACATTCATCGTGAATTCTTTCTCCTTCCCATGCTTTCACCACTCCCATGGTATTATTGCTTCCAAATGCAAACTCAGCAGAAATTGCATCACACATTGGAACATCAGCTGTCTGGTCAATCCCTGGTGCAACAATAGGAGAACAAGTTCCACTTTGTCCAGGAGTCCACATACGAGACCCCCCATTCGACAACGGTTCTTTGAAAGTGAAAGGATTAGGTGAGACAAGGCTGAAAGTTGGAGACGAATGCCCATCTTGAGGAGTTTGGACACCAGAAAGCCATCCTGAATCAGGTGGAGTTTGAGTACCAGGACTTTGTGTTGTAGAGTATGGTGGGAAGGGGTAGTGCAGCCCAGGCCAGAAAGAACCAGATGTTGGATCATCCTTCATTCTAGGAGTATGTGCAGTCGGTGAGCTTAATGGAGGGGTGACTGGTGCACTTATCGAACCACCAGGTACGTAAAGATAATGGGGAAACTTAGATGGATCAGGACAAGAGCCAGATGACAAGTTTTTTAGCCATGGGATAAGGGAATTAGGATCGGCAGTGTTACTGACATTGTAGTTACAATGGTTTGAGACTGGGCTAGCAAAGGAAGAAAATACAGGGCTTGGATTAACAGAGGTTCTGGGGCTTGGTTGATTTGACGTGCAAGCGCTCACCACTGCTGAACCAATGGGCTTGCAACCCTGCAAGAGATAGTAACAGTTAAGTGGAAAATATCTGCACAACAAGGAGATTGCGTGTCTTAATGTAACTAGAATCATCAAGCACTAGCCACAGAGCTAATGTAACTAGAATCATCAAGCACTAGCCACAGAGCAACTTCCTGTTTCAATAATTGCACTTGAATTGAACTCCTCACAAGTATGAAAGCTGTGGCAAATCAGAACTTTTAAAGTTATACAACAAACCCACTTGAAAGAACGCGCCGGTCTAGAGAAAATCAGAGATATAGAGCCTTTGTTCGCATATTTGTTTGTTTGTAGGAAAATATAATTACTTGTGAAGATATTAATTAATATCAGAAATAATTAAAATAAATTAATTTAATATATACTTTAAGTCATGAAAAATATAATAAATAGAATTTTTAGGCAACTGAAATGCAATGAGATGTTTTCCGAAATTAATGTATAATTTAGAAAAGGAGATTGACAATAGTTAATAATAATATCTATTTTGTTCATCGAATTTTATTATTTACAAAAATGAAAATGGATATCATTCAGCTGTAAATCACATAAATGGCCATAAAAAATTTGGCAGAAGCCATGGGATGAATTGCGAAGATTAGCGAGGGGCCGGATGCGCGCTGGAATCAGCGATCCCGCAAGGCACCTATCAATCAACGTACTAAAATGTCTCAAATGCGAATCTCGCATTTTAGCAGCTAGCATCGCGAACCAAGAAAACTCAACTGCAACCTTTAGAAGTTTACGTACAGCTCAAAGAGATGAATAAATTACAAAAAAAAAAATCGAGTCTTAAGATCTAGAGTGCGCAAGTTAATCGTACCTTTCTGTAGGTGGTACCATCTTCTTCAACGATCCAACCAGCTTCGTCGCAGAGTGCTTTCAAGACCTCGTTGTTGTCACAGTGCTTGGGCAGCTTGTAATTCCCGTACATCCTCAATCCGGAGAAGATCTTGGCGGCGATCGCACGCCGGCGCCTCTCCCGGCGCTTGTTGTTCTCTCTCTCCTTCCACGTCGGCATCCGGCTTCCCGACGTCATCGATCGACTGGGATTCGGCGGGTTGAACGGAACGGTCGGGAATCAGTACCGGGTTGACTGGGTCGGATTCACGTGGAGAGGAAAGGTTGTGAATTATATGATTTATTTAAGGGGGATTGGTTTCGCATGATGATGTTCGGTAATAAACAGAAAAAGTGGAATGGGGACTAACAGTTTGGGACTCGGAAGACAATTAATTACGGAAATGCCACTGTTCCCACATGTTCACATATTTACATTAAATTATATCATAAAATTTTGGTGAATTAAAATTTTGTATTATTTTATGATGTAAAATTTCATATATAAATATTGATGTAAATTTAGCTTAATTATTATAAAAATTGAACCAATTGTGAGATAATATAAACATATTGAATCTTTTTTTTTTACGTGAAATGAAGTCATTATTTTATCATGCGACTCATCTAGTGATCATAATTACATAATTTTTAAATATAAATATGTTTAATATACAAGATTAAATAGGCTGTTAAGTTAATAAAATTCTAATCGCTCTAATACATTGTTTATTCTTAAGTGATATAGGTGTGAGCTAATATGTGGGCGTATAACCCATCCCTATTTCGCTTTACCGAATTATTGGGCTGTAAACTTGGGCTCACTAATTAATTTCATTATGGCCCTTGAAATTATTTNTAGACACACACACTATCTTACCAAAGTTGCTTGTTAGAGTAACTAATTTCCGTATCATAATATATTTTTTGATAAAGCAAAAATACACACCTTTTAATAGCAACATTTGTAATTTTAGATCTCAGTTGTTTTTACAAATGATTCCTATGTTTTAAGTCTATTGTCAAATATAGAATAGTATTTGTCACTTCATCAAAATTATATCTCAATAATTGCACTTTTTATAATATATGAGAATCGAACTCAACGAAATTAACTTTGATACAAATCGTAGAACTGAACGTTTGTAGTTTTACATAAAATTATCATTGGTGGTACATCGTAACTCATATCTTTTAAATATTAAAACAGCTCAAACGCAATATTTCAATTGGTTTACCCAACATGACAAATATTGCAACATAACATCAATTTTTTTTTTAAAAAAAAGCATAGAACATGAATTCCCCAAGAAATTGATTGGTAGCCTCAAATCTGAAGTCACTGGCCAAGAAAGAAAAAAGGAATAATTCTCGAAGATTGCCTAGTTTTAATTTAAGCATTAAATTTTCAGTTAACTTCTAAAACTTTCCATGAAATGCACTTCTTTTCTTGGGTGGGTGACCTACCAAAGATAAGGACTTCAAAGAAACATCACACTGAAAAGCAAAATGAGTGAATTGAGAAATTTAGTTAAGAATGAAAGTAAATACACAAAACCAACGACAAAAATGTATGATGATTCTATTCAACGAAATAATACATGTACCCCAAGTTTTGATACATTCCACTTTCCTTCCTTTCAGACATTATTTAGGCCTCAGTTTAGCTTCAAGAATACCAAATTTCACACTCCTGTCTTTAGTTAAAACTGCTTTTGTCCTTTTCTTTCAATTTGCAAAATCTGGATGGAAAATGGTCCTAGAACATCAAAATAAGTTCAGGTTACCTTAATTATGCACAATTCATTTTCAATTCAACCAAAAAGTTGTGGCACATAAATACCACCACCAAAAAGTTGTATACCTTAACTATCCACTATTAGCCTATTAGGTGAAGTTTTTGACTGGAACAAGAAGGACGATTCCTGAGGATTGATGTATGGAATTATTCATAACCCTTCTGTTTTTACTAGTCTTTCTTTAGGATATGGTGTATATAGGAAGCTCGGTTTGTGAAAACGTGCTCGAATATGGCATGGTGTAAAGGTTTAATTCTAGTTGTTGTTTTGGTTGTGGATTTTCTTCTATCTAGCTTGTGTCATGTTTGTAAGTTGTGATTTGTGAAGCTGATCATTTATCAGTAGTAGGCGATTCGGGGATGAAAAAGGACAGTTTGAGATTAGCTATAGAAGCTTGGAATCAGTGTAATGAAGTTGGAGAAGAAGCTCCTGAAATGGGAAGTACTCCAAGAGCTGCTGATTGCTTTGATGTACATAAAGCTTCTCCTCAAAAGGGTCGGTTTTAATTATTTTATCTTTAAATGGTTAAAATCTCGCATATGATCAATGTTTTTTTTACTCGTCTGAGTGCTGGGGAACCATTTCTGGAGTTCGAGAAGAAGCATTCAAGAATGCTGACCAATATGCGGTAGAAAAAGAACTCTACTTGGGAAGAAAATGTCTTTTGAAAACACACCAAATCCATGGCAATTTTGGATGATAATGCTTTAAAGTGGCAACACGGATACATGTGCTGCTAAATGCCCGAAAAAGGGGCATAAAATGATCCTTACGGTCCTCATAAACAGGTCCCTTGCTTTGGAAAGGGGTGCATGATTCAACCATTATATTGTTATTATCATAATTACACAGCTCTAGAGCGGCAGCCTACTCGAGCTTCTACGGATGCAACTGTGACAAGTACGGTCCACAAAATCATAATGAAGTTAGATATGCAAAAATATATGTGTTGGTTGGTTCACAGGATCCAGGAACTGCACCTGCTAGGAGAAAATGGAGGCTACACTTTACAATTGTTATAGATACACACTGTTACACATTATTCTCGAGTTTTTTTATTTTCGACAACATTTTCAATTTTCATTTCTCTCCTAATTTTCAAAATATATACATAATTTCAATATTAAACAAAAATATTAATGGAAAATTTATAAATGACTTTATGTAAATTAAAGATAAACTTTTAAAAAACATAAATCATTTTATTTAAATGAAAAAAAATAAAGATTAATAAAGTGATAGTGAGACTCATAAATATTTAGTTTTTGGACTATTTGATTGTCAAATATGAGATATTTGATTGATGATATGGACCAATGAGCTCACAAATGTTTGGGAGAAATATTTGGGTTGTGGATTTTTTTTCTCATAAATTGAAATTGACCGATTTTTTTAATTAAAACTGAATAATCCGAACCGGATAACAAAATTAATTGATTTGGTCGATAGCCAAATTAACTATAATATTTAGAAAATATGTTTTAATTAAAAATTTTAATATAAAACAAACTCCTTTTAATTCCGTTTCTATGGCCTGATAATTTTTTTTTAGAATTTTATGATATTTCAGTTGTGTAACCTGATAAATTCGAATGAATGTGCTAGTAAATTTATGTAAAAATTTAATAATATATTTTACTTTTTTTAAAAAAGATTGAGTAAATTCAGTTTAATAAAACTTTTATAATAACTACCTATGTGTATGTGTTACGTGCATGTTCAGTCGATTTTTTCCAACAAATACTTTGTTTAAAAATTGAAACTAAAATTCAAATTTTTTTATTTTTAATAAGATTTTTAGATTATTTTTACTAAATTTAATTTTTCATGAAAAAAAGGAACAAAGTGCTTAAAAAAAAAAAGAGGTGTAAAATTATGACAAGACATTATTTGTATGCACTATGCAAGTATTATATATAACTAGTGCACCGACGCACGCATATTTTTTATAATTCATTTGATTTATATTTAAATGAGGATCAAAATATAATTATAAGAAATAGTGAGGGATTACAATGTAATTTTGATGTATAAATTAAAAAATAAATTGAAAAATAAAAGAATAAAAAAATGAAAGAATTGAACCTAAACTTTAAACCAAAGAAACAATGACTCTATCCACTGAACTACATATAACTTACATTAAAATTTTA
Source organism: Primulina huaijiensis (assembly GCF_012295235.1). NCBI lineage: Eukaryota > Viridiplantae > Streptophyta > Magnoliopsida > Lamiales > Gesneriaceae > Primulina > Primulina huaijiensis. Next base: position 5,018,627 of record NC_133306.1, read on the forward strand.
ACATTTTAATTAATATATATAATTAATAAAACAGACCATGACACCAAAGTTAGTTATTTTAAATGTCTCGACTTTAGTAGAATAATATAGATAGTATAGTTATAGATAACCGAAATCTGAACCAAAAAACCAATTCAAATGATTTTTAAAAAAATAAACCGAACTTTCGGATTTTCGAATTAACCGCAGCCCACCACCCCTAGTCATTACTATTGCACTAAGTTGTCAGAAGTTTTATCTTTACCTGCAGATGGTAATCACAAATTAAGTGTGCCATTTGGAATATTGGTTAAAGGGTCATCATTTCACTGGAGCTTTCACGCGTTAGTGTAAGCAATCAGTTTGAAAACAATTTTCTTGATTTGCTTCACAGTTGAATAAGAAGATTGCCTGATCTATATATGTTCTAACATTCAATAAATCAAACGAAAATCTTGAGTGAAAATGTATACTGAAACTGCACAGAATGAGAACAGCAATACAGCAACTGAGATGGCTGAAGGTGTTCATGGAGGAGAGTTTGGCGGCTGTCTTATAAATGGAGGAAATTTGCAGTCGGCCAACGTACAGGAGTCCAGCCTGCCTCCATTTTTGCAGAAGATATTTGAAATTGCAGACGATCCGGAAACAAAATCAATTGTATCATGGAATTCAAATGGCACCAGTTTCGTTATTTGGGATCATAACAAGTTTTCAGAAAAGATTCTTCCCAAGTATTTCAAGACTACCGTTTTCTCGAGCTTCGTTTACCAGCTCAATAATTATGTATGTCTATCTCTTTCTCTGCACATGTCATGTGTTAACTTCTTTCTGATGCGATCAGGTTGTATGTAGGGATTCAGAAAGATCAGTTGCCATAGACACGAATACGTGAATCCATGGTTTCAAGAAGGGAAAAAAGAATTGCTAAAGAACATTAAAAGAAGGAACAAGAAATTTGAAGCCACAAAAAAAAGAGGCTGCGCGACTCTGAATTGCGACTCCATGAATGCTGGAGTGGAGCAAGAACTGCAGGCTTTGATGACAGAACAAAATAGTATGAATGAGCAAATTCAGAATCTCAAAGAGAGTCTAGCAAACATGGAACATCAGATTACCAGCATACAAAGTAAAACGAGGTTTCCTGAACTTAGTGACAACCAAGGTAGCGTAACCGTCTTTTTAAAGCAGACGCATCTGAAGGAAATAAATGATCCTGCAAGTAAAAATGATGCGAAAAAGCCAAGATTGACTGCGCTAAAGATTACAGAAAGTGAAGTCAATAACGAAGATAAGATAGAAATTTCCACACCAAAAATTTCCTCAGCTGATAATCCGGGCAACTCCATTCAGGCAACAAAAGAAAATGCTGAAAGTTTCGAATTTTTGAAGAGAATACTAGAGGATGATACGTGGTTCGGTATAGAAGGCGAGGCAGACCTACCAGTGAATGATTTCCAAAGCTATTGTTGAACCTGATAAGATGATGGAATCATATAGAGCCATGGACAGGGGGGATCTCAAGGAAAAGGCCTCAGATCAGGAAGTGGATAATCATGTTTCTGTACACTTATGGGCATGATATGAACTGTATGATACCTCAATCTTACTTTTTTGTTAGTTGAACAAGTGGTACAGCTCAATATAAGGTTTTTACATTTTTTACATCAGGTTCTTGCTGACTGAAGTATGCTAATCGACTCTATCGATCATCTCATTCTATTTCTACTCGTCTGCTGATATCCCACGCTGTTTTGCCATTGACTTTATATGTATATTATGTTGCAACATACGTCAAGAGAGGCTGTTTTAAAACAATTACCGAAATAAGGTTTGATTTCCATTTTTCCTACTAATATCACACCGCTCCCGAAACTTTTATGAATAAACAAGTCAAGCTAAGCAGCATCACGTACGAAAAACCAACTTCCAACCTTGAAATAGCTCCTTAAAGATATAACTTCATACTTCCCTTTCATAAGTGAAATAAGCAATGTAGAGGGATGATACACTGAAGACATACAGTTGACAAACGTGCTCAAAATATGGACTCCTAAGATTGAAGTGAGCTAGAATAAGGTTCTCTCATTGAATCAGGCAATATAATAATGTATCTTGGCACAACAGCATGAATGATAAATGATACAAATATAATTCACCCAACGTCACATAATGAATTGATTGAACAAATTAATACAGCCATCTGGTATGTTTACAAATTATTTCTCCTCGGCTATAAGTATATCACTATCTGAACAAGAATTTTTGTCATTAAAAAAAGAGAGTGATAGAGTAATAAATGGGATAACGTAACAGCGAATGTTCATTTTACGACTATAATACAGGTACCGAAATGGACACTGTCATCGTTGAATCGCCAGCAAAATTTGAATCTTGTGCAGCAGAGTTTCCAGCAAATGCATACCCAACACCCAATCCGCCATTTTCAGACCTATGGAAGACTCTAGCAAGTGATGCTGCTTTTCTCCTGGCACGCCTCGTCCCTGTAAAGAGCAAACTCTGCAGTAAACCAACCAATGCTGGAGCCTTCACCACCTTCTCTGTGGTAGCTGACCCACCACTTCGACATAATTCAAGTAAAGCAGCAACAGCATTTTCTTTCCCCTTTGGAGTGCCGCAACGCATCATTCCAATCAGCCCAGGAACTGCATTTTCCTCAGTCCCAACTGCTTCAGCTCCTATTGGCTGCCGTACAATCAGGACCAATGCACCTGCAGCTTCTTCAGACACGTCATCACATCCTAGCGCATCAACTAGTGCTGTAACAGCCCCTGACTCTATCATTCTAGCACAATTTTCGACGTGGGTTGATAAATTAAACAATGCTGTCACAGCGTCTTTTTTACCTCTAGTAGTTGTCCCCTCTTTCAACAGTCCAGCCAAAGCTTTGATTGCTCCATTTTCTTGCGCTATCTGTTTTTTATAGTTGTGAACAGCAGAGAGACTGAACAATGTCGCCGCAGCATTTTCCCTGGCCTCGGTCGTGGTCCCATATTTCAAAACTCCAACAATAGCGCCTAAACACCCTTCTACATCCATGATCCTGCTTTTATTATTATCATAAATAGACAAGTTCAACATTGCTGTCACCGCATTCTCCTGTGCCAACGCATCTGAAGAGGGAAGTAGCACTTTTAAAACTGGTATAGCACCAGCCTCAGCAAGGCAAGCCCGATTCTCCCTTCCTGTTTTTGCTAACAATCTAATCTCCCTGGCAGCCACAGTCTTTGATCTCGCTGTACCATTTGATAGCTGTTCAATAAGCAGATGAGCTGTGGCTTTAGTGGCTTCAAGTGCTGCCTTGCTTGGTGAGGCCACCGCTGCATTTTCAGAAGAATAATCTGCATTTTCTGGTAGATCATATGGAATCCCGTTAGCTAAACCCCACTGCATAATCAAATTTCTCATAGCCCGATTTGGCACCAAACGAGTATGGAGAAGCATCTGCCCCGTCTTTGGGCAAGTACTACGGCCCTCCCCCATCCATCTCCTAATTGATGCACGATCATAAGTCTGCCCTGTTGATACTATGACTGGATCCTTCATCAAATCTAATGATATAGGGCAACAAAAATCCTTGGGGATGGGAATAAAAGTATCAGCAATCTTCTGAGTGATTAACCCCTTCTTTGGCTTCCTACGCTTCCACTTTCCTAATTCGCCTTCTTCATCCTCAAATCGAAACAGCAAGAACCTACAGTACCGTATCAAAGCCACAAATCCATTTAGAACCGATGATGTTGGTTCAACATCCCCATCATGATTCACAATCTGCTCCTCTAAGAACTCAATCTCAGCTCTACAACTTTTCACGTCGCAAATACTCAAATTTTCCACCAGGAATGCATACAATTCGTTCTTTTCAGGAACCCTTCCATTCTCAAATTCATCCAAGAAATGGTAAAACTTCAACCTCAACATATCGTCATGCTTGTCAATGGACAATTTTGAATTCCTTGTTTGTTTTCTCAACAATACAAACAGTTCTTTAATATCTTCAGATAAGTTAATGTCACTCAAAGGGAAAATATCCAAAAGGGTGGAAATTTCCAGGTTCAAATCATGGAAATGACCAGAAATTGAGTGGTTTTGAAGCAACAGCCATAACTTACTGGACCCTCTAACGAAATCAATCAAAATTTTCGCCCTGTAAAGCAGGAGGTACAACTCCTTGAAGCATAAAAACACGGTGAAAGACACTTTCGAAAATCTGACATCACCAAAAGCATCCAAGAGAACGGAAATAGACTGAATTTTCCGGATCAAAGACCTAGTACTCCTGCCATGGAAAAATGGCTTAAATCTACAGTCACCTGAAAACGATGAGACCAGCTCTGTACAAATAGCGCGTAAAGCCTTTATAACAGAGTCATCCGATAGATCCACCGGCGCCAGAAACGCGTCCATATACGGCGACGTGCGCCTCCTCAAAGAAGAAAACATAGCTGCTGAAGCCATATATCACCAAATTAACTTCCCGCAAACACTTGATGGGTGTTCAATAATTACAAGATTTACAAGAATTCGATGCGTGTTCCGTGCTCCGACTGACAACGCCCGTTTGATCTGCCTGTGTATGTAATAAAAGTTACGGACTCCAAATCCGCGTGCCAAAGATGAATACAGGAAACAAAGGGGGAAAAAAGAAGAAAAAGGAACGATCTTGGGTCACGTTGATTGTTGATGGGTTGACCGAATTTTGAATCGGGCAACCTGCAATTGTCGTTTGGCTTAATATTCTTGGTTTGTTCCGGAGGAAATTCAATGCAGGCTGCTTGAAAGCAACAGCTACCTCAAGCAATAGTCTTTTCAATGGGGGTGTTGGGCTTTGGGGTTATCGAGTTATATCCAGATTTGCCATTTACATCCATTCATTCTCTACAATCTTTCCTCTCGCACCACTTGTGTCCTATTTATTACTGCCTCTTTAGATTAAATATTCTAGTCAAGATTAGGTGTACTATAAAATATAATTCATTGCTCCCTAGCTGACATGGTAAGGTATTGTGGACACATATTTTGTCTTTTGTCTTCTTGGTTTTTAATTTATAGATTATTATATTTTTTTGGATTTACTCAAATAAAGCAATATTTATTTATAATCTATACATGGGATGAGTTTCATTTAGTTATATTTGAGATCATAAATAACTTACTTAACTCATTAGTTAGAGTATAGCTTTAATACGACATAGGTCTAATCAGACCGAGAGTCTGGACTCGAAGTCATGATGATATTACTGAGGAACGTCTTTATCAAAATATTTTTTCTTCTCACTTTGATCAATTAGCAATAATTTTTCTATGGACTTCTGGAATTCTGTTGCATGTAGCGTGATAAAGAAATTTTGAATCATGAGTACATGATCCTTTACATGTAAGGCATATTGCTCATTTCTCTTCTGCATGTCCATGGATTTTTGTCTCCGACATAGACCCGGTGAATGGAGTGCAACGAGCCACGGCCTCACGTGGGGAAGGCACAAGTGTTGGTCTCAAGTGCGAAAACTTGATATAATAAATATGAAAATAAATAAAAAAATTGGACACCTAAATTTAGGTGTAAAACGCCTAAAATTATTAGGGTAAAAACCACGGACAAGATGAAAAGAATTTCATTATAATATTTTATGGTGTATAACCACTCACTGTGTTTCCAAAGATAATATCACACTCTCTTAATACATAATAACAAATACCTCACGAGTATTATAGAACTAAGTACTCAAATGTTATAAGATGAGATAAAAAAAACTCGATGAAGGGATGATTTCCCCTCCTCGTCTGTGTGAAACTGCGTAACGACAGTTTCCTTCCATCTACAATTTTCAACAAAGCCTGCCCCCAACCACCACCATAAATCCTTGTCTGTCACCAACCAATCAAGTTACCGATATTTCTCACACTTGAAGATTTGATTGATAATCAAACATATCTCCACACATCTTTTCAATCTTGTCATTTACTACTGCTTACGTTTCTTCTAGGCCACTTGAGGATCTACACAATTCAAACTTATCTGTATTCAAAGCTTGGTCAGAAAATCAGATGCATTGTCTTTTATATGGATTTTCTGCATATCCATAATTCCTTTTTCTACTACTTCTAGCACAAAATGAAATTGAACTCCAATGTGTTTAGTCCTCGAATGAAAAACTGGATTCCTTGCGATGTGCAAGGCACTCTGACTATCACAAAACAAAGGAACTTTTTCTTGTTTATGCCAGATTTTTTCGAATAATCTTTTAATCCATATTACCTCCTTGTAAGCTTGAGTAGCTGCCATATATTCTGTCTCTGTTGTAAATAATGTCACAATTGTTTGTAATTTGAAACCCAACTTACTGTTCTCCTACAAGTGTAAACACATAACTGCTCCCACTGCTTGTGCAATGCCCGATCTTGTACAAATCATGGTGAACATCAAACTTTCCACTCCTAGTGCATATGATACTCGAGACATCTTCATCCTCTCTGCTTCACTGCTAGGACACATCTCGAATGATAACTTAAAATTAATAGGAAGAAGGGTCCATATTGTCTTACTATCTTGCATGTTGAAGCGTTGTAAGACTTTCTTCAAATAATTTTTTTGGGAAATTCATATCTTTCTGTCACTTCTGTATCGGTGAACTTGCATCCCTATAATCTTGTTTGTTGGTCTCAAGTCCTTCATATCACATTCCCTAGCCAACTGTGCCTTCAATCCTTGGATTTGATCTTTGTTGGAGTCTGCTACCAACATGTCATCCACATACAACAGTAAAATGATATAATCATTATCAGACCTCTTGAAATATGTACAAAGGTCTATACTCAGTCTGTTGTATCCAATGCTCATGATATAGGTATTAGATCTCTTGTACCAACACATCGGCGTCTGTTTGAGACCGTACAGAGATTTTTTCAACATGCAAACCAAGTTCTCTTTTCTTTTTTCCGCAAAACTTTCTGGCCGGAGCATATAGATTTCTTCTTCAAGATCATCATGAAAAAATGTCGTTTTCACATCTAGTTGTTTTAGATGTAGGTCAAACACCACACACAATGCTAAAACTACTCTAAATATTGGAAGTCGAACTACGGGAGAAAATATCTTATTGAAGTCAATGCCTTCTTTCTGAGCATACTATTTTACCACCAATCTAGCACGATACCGCTCTACTTGGTTATTGTCATCACGTTTGATCTTATAGATCCATTTGTTACCAACTGCTTTTCTCTCTCATGGTAGTGTAACAAGATCCCAAGTTTTATTATTGTCTAATGCCCTCCAACTCTTCTTGCATTGTTATCATCCACAAGGATACATCCCAGCTTTGAGTAGACTCGTGGAAACTCGATGGCTCATCATCTTTTGATAATAGACAATATGCAATATTGATTTCAGTGACATAATCTGAAAGTCAACTTGGTGGTCTTCTGTCTCGAATTGACTGTCTCACATTGGAAACCTCAGGCTCAACATGTTCTTGTTCTTAGTGCTCTGGTACTGTTTCACAAGAAATTTGACATTCGTCCGTCTTATTTTCCACCTGAAATATAGTAGTTTCTGAATTCAGAATGTATTTGTCTCTTTTTAGTTTATCTTCCTCGAAGATAACATCTCTGCTGACGACAAGCTTGTGGACAGTAGGATCCCACAAGCGAAACTTCTTTACTCAATCAACATAACCCAAGAAGATATATTTTCTGGATTTCGAATCAAACTTCAATCTTTCTTGATCATTGTATAAAACATACACAGAACTTCCAAATGTATACAAATGAAAATAATCAGTAGGCTTCCAGTCCACATCTGGAGTCTTCAGACCAAAGAGAACACACATTCTCTTAATACAGAAAAAAAATACATCACAAATATTATGGAACTAATCAGTCAAATACTATAAGGTGGTAGAAAGAACTCGATGAATAGATGATTTCTAAATAAGGTGAGTGGGCTTTATTTATAGAACATCTGGTCCGTATGAAATCACGTAACGATGGTTTCTTCCATCTGCAATTTACAACAAAGCATGTCCTAATCACCACCATAAATCTTTGTCTGCCATCAACCAATCAAGGTGTCGACAACAAGGGCTTCGCAGATGAGCTTTCCACTACTGAACTTCTCTCGGAGAGAGATTGTTGAGTTTTGGGACGAGACTCTATTCATTCGAACTCCATTTTATCGGGTTTATGAGATTGTGTGAATAAATAATATTAGTGATTATTAAAATATTTGAGTAGAATGTGAAATAATATAGAATAAACAATAACATAATTTGGTTTTATTTGAGCAATGCCTAAAAAATATAATGTTTGAATCCACTCATTCATTGAGTCAATTTTTCAAATTCTTCGACTGCACTTAGTAATTATATTACATCCATAAAATCCACTTCTTGGATCATTTTTGAGATCACACGCATCTATCTTATTTGTAAATTGTACATGCATGTAACGTGTCCTCATGTTGTGATTCTTTCTACGGCTAATTTTACTTTGGTCCTGTTAATTTTGGCTTATACATAACTAACCCTTCGACACGTCTACTTGATTAATTTGGCAACCACCAACTAGAATCCGTGCATTCTTACCTTCTTTGTATTATATTATAAGAGGAGGTTTCTTGTGAGACGGTCTCACGAATCTATCTGTGAGACGAGTCAATCCTATCGATATTCACAATAAAAAGTAATAATCTTAGCATAAAAAATAATATTTTTCATGGATGACCCAAATAAGATATTCGTCTCACAAAATACGATCCGTGAGACCGCCTCACACAAGTTTTTGTCATATTATATTATATTAATTACTTCAATTATACTGTTTGTTCAATAAATAAAAAATTATTTGGTTGTATTTGGATTGATGAATTTGAAGCTGCTGATTTCAAATCTATAATAACAAATAAGTTGGTTTGTTCGGAGAAATCGTACTATACAAAAAATTTCAAATTCATCACAACATCGAGTCATTTCAAATCCTCTCATCAAATGCTTTATCAAATTCGAATTTATATCTCTACTTATTTATACTACAACTATATTAATTACAATGAATTTCAAACTCTTATAATATTATAGTCATTTGAAATTTATCAAGATGTGCATAATTATAATATAAATAAGTAGAAGATGAAATTGAGTTTCTGTTATTTAACTTATTTAACAATTAAAATAAAATCAAAATCATGCATTTCAAATGACTTAATACACATGTAACCTTATGTTTCAATTGAATGAAGGTATTCGATTTAAGGAATGATTCGATATATTCATTTCAGATAACACATATCTCATATATTTTTTAAATTCATCACAATTATTATTAAAATTACTTGCGAGTTGACTCTTCCAAGTGTACTTCTTTATATGTACATTTTCGATGTTCCAATTGATTCATTTGTCTTGTGCGGTGCTATTGTTGATAATAATAATAATAATGATGATAATAATAATAATAATGATGATAATAATAATAATAATAAACAACGAAGACTACTGAAATCCAACCTTTTTCTAAATAAAATCTAATAAAATATTTGAATTGAGAAAATAAGGCGAGGAGATTGTCAAAATCTGGATTATTTAGCAATTAAATAATTCAAGGGTCGACCAGAGACTTGGACCAAAGCTTTTAACCTAATTCACGTGGCTGCCCATTTTCTGTTTTGCGTGATTGTTATGTTTTGGTACTTGACCAAATTATAAGGCCCGAAATTCTTATNCATTAAAAAAAAAAAAAACAATGCCTATAACGTTACTTAAAATAAATTAAATATTCTAATTGAATCATATTGTATAAAAAGTCACGTTCTCAATTATTTTCGATATGGAATTGTATATGGTTTTAGACTAATGCAATCTTCTCATTTGTGTTGGATTGATGATGTATTCAATTTGCAACGAGAGATTTGATTTAGAAAAAAATTCGATGGATTCATCTTGACACTCATATTGAATGTATTTAAAGTTTATCACAATTATTATTAAAATTGTATAACTTGATATGTGTTGGATTTGAAATTTATCGCTCAAATCATTTCTCAAATCATATTGTTTCCATCAAATCAAATTCATCAATCCAAACACAATGTTTAGTTTAGTCAATTCAAACAAGTCAAAGAATTTGAAATACATCATTTCAAATTCATTGATTCTTGCATAACCTAATTCGATATTATTTTACACATTAATGTGATATCATGTTCCTTGAAAACCCAAAAATATAAATAAAAATGTTTGAAACTAATGATTTTTAAAAATTTATTTTGTTTCTGAAGTTTGAGAGAGATTATATATATATATATATAATCATAAATAAATAAACGAAAACTAACAGAGCACTGAAAAAAGTTTTGCACAGAAACTGCTGTAGGAAAATTTGTGCAGAGGGAGATGTAAACCACAATAACCACCATTCATTCACATGCAACAGCAAGTAAATAACTTCGGTATTACACGGGAGATAATTAGCCTATGAATCTAAGCACTAAAGAAGAACAAAAAAATGGGAAAAATACATGATTTATTCATATTTGGAAAGAAAACTAAAAACTGAATCTTGATATTCATCATGGTCTCCAAGATTATCTATTCTAAGTTATTTCCAAACAAGAAGGATTTATCAAATAGAAAGCCATAAAAGAACGTGGGCATGAATGAATCTAACTAAGACACTGATTTCAGAGCAGAAGCAATTGAAAACGAGTCCTAACATCTTACCTTCGAGATCTACTGGTGAGACACCTTCCGCAGGAGATAAATTTTAGAAATGTACGTGGATTCCTTGTTCTGATTCTCAATCTTGAAAGCTGCACGCGTGAGATGCAGTAAATATGAGTAATTCGTATAAGCACATTGTAGAAATAAATCATCAAGTGTCTGTTTGTATGGAAGCATAACAATCCAAGCAAAAATTATTCAAATCTCCAGATGAAATTCACTATATTGCATTGCATTAACAGGATCACGTCTCTATGTACTAGACAGGTAAGCATCCCATCCTCGAATCAATATTGACAAAATCGAGAAATTAGAAGGTAAGGTTGGAAGAAGACTAGATAATATTTTTTTATAACTGGATAAGTCTCCTTGTTTATTTTAAGCTCAAATGCGTGCAACTAGCTCATCTAACTTCACCATACTAACAATGTGCTTTTGTGTCGTGAACCCTATTGGGCATTAGTGTAACCAAAATAACAACAATTTCTGAAATCAAAGCACGAACCTCTTTATTTTCTACATTTACCTTTCGACGTGAAACTGTTGGAGGACTCCAGCAAAACAATCTCCTTGATCTTGGTTCTAGTCTCCTGCAACGAAATCATTATATCCATATGGTATCATTGACAAAACTGCCAAAATATATTGTTCAAACCAAAACAAAAGACCACCAGGAAATTATTGTGGTTGCCATTTACTAAGCCTTCTGAAGTTTTGTAGGAGTGGTTAATAAATAGATATTTATAGACACAAACATACACACATACGCAAGTTTCCCAAGTCAACTCCTACTCGCATACGGACTACAGAAACAGACCATCCAACCAGAGTCCAGAAAGTAATAAAAACTGGTAACAATAACATGTATATGTCACCCAATTGAAGAGTGATACATACAGATTTTCTTGTTCAAGTTTTTCAGCAATGGAGACTGCCTTACGCTTTGACCATCCATTTTGTTGTGAACAAGCGTCTGTGTGCTGAATTACATGGGCAAGAGATAATCGGCTTCTAACAAGGCTAAGACTCTGATTTCTATCTCCCAATTTTCTCTGACCAGGAAATGAAGTATTGGTAGACGTCTTCTGTGATGTTTCTCCAGCTAAAGCACTCTCACTCTTTTGCCTGTCTAAGTCTACCTTTTCATCACTGTTTTTAATACCGATATAATTTACTGGAGAAGCTTCGATTTCAACAATTTCACTTCTACCCAATCTAGCGGAAGAAGCATCTTTATCTTGGAGCCTTCTGGTATCACTACGATTTGCCGAATTAATCCCATTACTAGCGAAAAGAATGGGTTCCAAATCTAAATGGGATGGAGCCTGAGATGCTTGTAATAAAATCGGTACAGCGCCAATATCTTTTCTTGTGTCGTATCTGATCTCTATGTTCACAGGTGATCTAAGGACCAACTCAAATGCTTGGAAGATGTACGAACTAAATTTTTCGGCCTTGGATTTTGTCAGCTGCGAATTGAACAGCAATTGCACAGTCGGAGCTGCCAAGAAAGGCCAGCTGTTAAGACAAAAAACCCTAACATGTATGTTTTATTAAGACATTGACAAAACTATTCTAATATAAATTATGCTCTTATTCTATGCAAGTTTTATTGGCAATTCCAATATAAATATATTATTATCCCATGATATGTTAATATACAAAAAACTACTTTTAAAGCATCGCTACGACATTGGTGAAGTATGGCATAAGACAGAGCATAACGCAATATGATAGTACCTGCACCATAACTGAGAGAGATCAGCTTTCCCTCCTGATACATGAACTCTTTTATGCTATTGATTGGGATTTTATCAAGCACTTCCAACCAAATTCCTTCGAGTTCGCGATGAAACTTACCTTGTACTTGAACCTTATTTATTTTATTTTTATCACTGGAGGTGGTGTACACCTGTTGAGAAACCATTCCATTTCCGACACGACCCTTCTCTGCAGTAACACCCTTGGCATTTTGATAAGCATCCCCTGAACTTCCGGATGGAACAGCTGGCATTTCAGCATTGCTTTTCCTTGGCCTCTCTTTTAAATAATCATTATTCAAGATTAGGGGACTGTGATTCATACTGGTATCAGAGGAGGAACTTCGTACAATGTACTGTTGATCAGGAGCCAGTTGCAGCAATGCAGCAGTCAGCCAAGTCATCTTGTCATTTGATACCCTCAGCTGTTTTTCTGCTTCGGACAATGTTTTCAGTGCTTGACGCAGTTTTTCCATGTCTTCTTTGGTTACTGTCGTGCAAAGGGAGAACAAAGAATAAAGTTTTGGCTTACCCAAAGTTTTGAACTCTGAAAACTTGTAACATAAAGCGCATTTCGTAATTCAAAAGCAAAGGAAATGAAACAGCAATGTCATGACATTTAACTACAGCATGCAGGACAGAGTAGGTTACAAGAAAAACATTTATCCCAATGAAACATGTGGGGATCAAGAGATACTGGATCGTGGGACTTACATATTTGTCGCCGAAAAAACTTTCTTTTAGGCCTTCTTTTGTGAAAATCATAGTTTCCAGCAAGAATATCGGTTATGACTGTAGCAAGCTGTGACATCAATGCCAATGGCTCTACACCAGATTCCATAATCTCTCTAAGATTTTTCACTGTATTGACAGTGTCTGCAGATAGTGCCAAATCAAGTAGATCAACCAACTTCTCATCCGAAATAAGCCCAACCTATAAAACAATAGAAGAGTTTCGTTATACGTTTTATGCATCTGGAATAAATGAAGCCAAATAGAAGAAAGGTAATCTGTAACTCATGAGTAAGGTAAAGAAAGTAATCAAAAGCAAATACAAAGAGCCAAGATGGTGAGCAAGATCGGATTAGGGCCCCTACCAGTTCTTGAACCAGGCAAAGAGAAATTCTCTGTCCGAGCAAACTTAATTGCTCCAGAGTCATCTCAGCCTCCCTCAAAGATCCATCTGACCTTGATGCCATAAGCTTCAGAGCATCCTTATCAATTTCTATGTCTTCTTTGGTTGCTATCCATTGCAGAGTATATATTATGTCTGCATCCTTCAACTTCGGAAAAAAGAATTTCTGGCACCTGGATATTATTATATGAGGCAACACATCAAGACTTGAGCAAACAAGGATGAAAACGACACGCCTAGGGGATTGATCAATGACCTTCAATATTGCACTCCAACAATCCGAAGACAAAGTATCACATTCGTCGAATATGACGACTCTGTAATGAGATTGATGCTGCGAAGTAACCATACTGTCAAGAACTTCAATTATGCCTTGAAAGTCAATGTTACTAATCGGGCCAATTTCCCTAATATTTCGATTTTTTCCCGTATTATGTGCAGCACAAGAATTGCAAAATCCACAAGGTTTTGAATGCTCTAAAGACTGGCAATTTAAAGCTCTGGAAAATATGCGGGCACAGGAGCTTTTACCAGTTCCATGGGGACCGTAAAACACATAGAGCAAACCAACCTTTCTTTTTGCAATAGCATTTGAAAGAGCCTGCACCACCAGGTTCTGACCCACCAGATCTTTGAATGTTCTAGGCATGTATTTTTGAGTGAGATTTTGATGCATATCATTGTGTTGCCTTCGAAATTTATGTTGCTCGTGGGATCTACCTTCTGATGCAAGATCGGAGTCGATCTCCTGCTTAAGCAGATTGTCTGCAAATATGCCCAACTCTCCTGAGTAACCATGATGCCAACCAGCACGATCAATGCTTCCTTGAGATCCAGAAGCATCAAGCAGCAGAGGCAATGCTTCCCCCTCAGATTTAGACGAACTTGAATGCTCTGACATGACCGGCATATCTGAGATATCCCTCCCTTGGGAAATAGAACCACCTCTCTTTAACCTTGTATCAGATAACCCGCAAGAAAAGCTCCTGCCAGCCATGTCAAGAAATGACTTCCCTCTGTGGTGAATGCTTGACCAGTTCCAAGGAATACCACATCCATTCCCATGAATGCCAGAGACATTTTGATCATCATGCTCTTGTGCTCCCTCTTCAATATAATATTTCTGAGGAGCTCTGCCTTGAGCAAATGAGTTAGAGGCCACCGACATTTCATTTTGAGTTTCAGCTTCTTGGGCAGCAATGTAAGGCCGGTTTCTTCTAGCCCCTCGAAACCTGCGTCTTTTTGCCCTGTTCACACTATTACCATAACTGCGAGTGCTTGCTCCTGCTTCTTCAGATATTTTTCCAACCTGTTTCTGCCTTACATTGTCAACATTTCGAGATGAAGCTGCATCATTGCATTCATCTTTAAAGTTTCTTAACTGGTCAGAAACGATCTCAAGGTGTCTATCTTGTCTGTGACCGAGATTCTTTTTGACAGTCTTGTCTCGCAATTCAGAGTTTCCAGAAACACCACCGGCGACCAAACTATTTCCATGTTGTGGGCAATCATCATGCCAAAACATTGCATCACTTTCCCTGGACTGTCTACTAGATTCTTCTCTCTTGACTCTTCTTCGTCCCCGAATCTCATCCTTTTTATTACGGTTGCTCACAACTGTGGCTGACCTCTCATTATGCCTGTTAACCTGGCCAACAACTGTTTTTGACATTGACTGAGTAACAATTGGAGGGGAGCTACCTGACATTCTTCCACTATCTTTAGGCCGCTCGCTGCCAAAGGACCGTCTTGAATTGGCCAAGACATCCTTTTCCCCTCTTTTGTGACGTGCATCAAATACAGAAGGAGATTGCCATGAAGGACTCGCAGAAGGATCCCTTAAAGACTTTGACCTCTGAAGGACAACAAGGTCCCTCATAAGAGCCCTATCAGTCAACATGGGACTATTCTTATGCATGTGATTCTTCAAATGAATGCAATTTGTTAGATGAATGTGATTGCGTAGATGGTCGCTAATATTATCATTCACATCCTTGAGTATCCGGTCACGAACAGCCCTGGTCATGATCAGAACATAAATCGATCCACAGGAAATGTTCTTGAATTATGCCAAGAAACCATGCTCATGATTTACAAGAGTTCAAGGATTCCCGAGTAGTCCCCTGGCAGATGACTTATTAAATTAACCCAATCCCTAGCGATCAAAAGCTCCCTCCACCATCATTGCGCCCACAAAAATTAACTCTTTGCAATTAAAACTCGCGCAGTTTATAATCACAACACAAGATCCCTAGTATTAAGACGCAAATCTTTCACCGTTTGGGACATCACAAATAACAGAGCAAGAACAAAACACACCTAAACGACAACAAGAAAAGGTAAATGATTTTTTCTAACACGAAGCTCGAACGAAAAATTATAACTTGAAAAACTCTTGCAGTTCCCGCATTTCGAACAAGAAAGCACCGTCCTTTATTCAATTTCTCACTCTTAATATCACTCAAGCATTTCAACAAACAGCGGAAAGAAGCTTCAAAAGGGGCTGAGAATCTAGAAAATTGGTGGCCAAAATCTCAGTCACATGGACAAAATGAGAGATATCACCTGAATCTCGGAGTTAAAACACAACTGCCCACTACCGCTATACAAGCAAGCTACCCGTTACAGTCATCAAGTGTTTGCATCCTCCTACAACACCCTTTCTTCCCCACTTTAACAGACTTTCACGAGGGATTCTTTCAAGAAAACGATGGAACAAGCCTCTATTACATTTTCCGCACTAAGTTAAAATGTTCAAAAATACAACGAACGCACACTGTTTGTGACTCGTACATTTTGGAGTGTTGCTGGATAATCGAAAATAATGGGATTTTACTAGAGAGAGAAAGTATCAATCTATAGAAGAAGGGGGGGGGGGGGGGGGGGGGTGTACCGGGTTGGTGCCTGGCATGCTATTGCTGACAGATTCCCTTCTGTTTTTAAATCCAAACGATAAACTTGTTAGGTTAACGTTATTAATTTATTATTATTAATTCTGAAATATATATATATATATATATAATAATAATAATAATAATTTGATCGTACAACAAAATAATTGTTTTATTTTATACATTTATTTGGGATGAAGAAGAGTTTTTTTTATTAATTAAACCGAAAATTGTAATATTAAATAAAATTATTTTATACCATTTTGATTGATGTAATGTAATAGAAAATAAAGCTAGAATTACGCGATACAATAGAAAAAATATAGCATTGAGAAATAGTTTATCAATTTCAAAATTTCGTCAATGCATGAATATTTTCAAATTAAATCAGTTTACGATAGAAGAGACTTAAATTCTCATTTTATGAAGTTATTTTTTTATTCATTTATTTATTTTCTTCTTTATTCGTTCGTTTTAGTTTCAACTGCGTAAAAATTTAAATTCTTTTTACTCAACTCTTTAATAAGTTTTTTTCCCTCGTTTGATTCTGAATTCACAATAAAAAAATAATATTCTTAGCATAAAAAAGTACTACTTTTCATAGATGACCCAAATAAGATATCTGTATCACAAAATACGACCCGTGAGACTGTCTCATACAAGTTTTTGCTTGCAATTTTGATATGTTGTCTAGTAATCATACTCATTTTTGTGTCCACCGTTAAAGTGATATTTATCTATTGAACTTGACGAATCTTATCAAAATTATATCTCAATAATATGAATATAGACTCAACGACGATCACAGAGTGATATATCAAAATTGACAGTATATATTTGTTACGAAGTATCTTGGAAATAACTACGTTATAGAAAAAGCTTCTGCAATTTGAAATTTGCGGGACCAAAAGGAACCATCAAAATGCCGTTAAAAGCAGAGTCAGAAGGGGGTCCGTATTTTTGTAAGGGTGGATAGGACATTGGAATTTCGGATTTCCATTAATTTCGCCTCCATTTTTAAATTGATTTTTATAATAATAGATTTTTTTAACATGTGTTTATATTTACGATCGTAATCGTAAGTAATATTTTTGACATAAAATATAAAATTTTTATATGATTATCTAAATAAGAAATATGTCTCATAAAATTGACTATTAAGACTGTCTCAATTTTTTTTTATGTTTTTATAAATAATATTATAAACCAAACATAAACTAGAATTTTCATAGCAAATTATGACAGAACATCTTTAAAATCCAAACGGATGGAATTATGTCACCACCAAACCCCCAAGAGCACATTTATACTTAAAAGCATTCGAAAATATGAACCACACATTTTTTTATTGTTGAACATATGAAGATCCATATTGGCAATTATATTAGATGCATTATCCATATTGGCAATTATATTAGATGCATTGTGTTTTTTTTAGCTTTAATTATATATAAAAATATGAACCACACATTTATTTATTTTTATCAAATTGGTTGTGTCGCATATAAAGTGCGACAGCATGTATCCCTAGTTGTANCCCCCCCCCCCCCCCCCCCCCTCCTGCCCTTCAAATTAACTTTTTTTAAATTTGAGTTGATTTAGAGACAAATGAACGTGACATGCAAATCAGTAAGCATATCTTATCAATTTTCAACCGTGTTATTTATTGTCGGAAATTAGACAGTACCTAATCGTATCAAATTGGATTTTATTTGAAATAAAAATTATGGATTACAAAATTAATTTGTTCCACTTTCGTGCCTTGGAATGTCGTGTTTCAAGTTTCAAGAAACTTTAAATTTTATATATATTATACATAAAAAATAATAATTCTTTGTAGACGTAGGGTTTCTTTAAATATTTAGGGTCACCCTAAATACGACGTAGTGTGATTTTTTTTTTCATGTAGAAATTATTTATTTAATTTCTCAAACGTGTGTTATATAATCATAAACTAGTTTTTATCGGGCATCGTTTCGTACAAATAATCATACACAATTAATTACACATAATAATTTCATTTCATATTTGAATCAAGTTTTACAAATGATAAGAGTTAATCATTATATTATATACATGTATATGTATATATCATCTCAATATAAGAAAAATAAATTTCCGCAGCACGTCATCAACAACGTGCATTAAAAGCACGCTGCGAATATTACTTTTAACAGCGTGCACCCATATGTGCGCTGTTAATATTGTTGCAATGGACAGAAATAACGGTGTGCATTAAAAGCACGCTGCGGATAGTAATGCGGATATGTGTGCTGTTAATAAATTATATAAACGACAGCGTGAGGTTATATATGAGCTGCTAATAACCTATACAATTTTTGCAGCGCACAATAAAGACACGTCGTTAATAATATTATTAACCGCGTGCATGTTTATGTGTGCTGTTAATAGTAAATAATTTTTTTAAAAAATCGTGTCTAGACATTAACGGCGTACATTAATCGCACGTCGTCAATGTTATTATTCACGGGATGTTCGCAATTTTGAAATTAAACAAAATGTCGCTATATTTAGCGACGGTTTTGATTAAACCGTCGCACCTTTTAAATTAGCGACAGCTTTACTTAAACCGTAGCTATATTTTTAAATTAGCGACGATTTTCTAATATCGTCGCTATTAGCGATGGTTTTAACTCAACCGTCGCTAATAGTCGTATTAACAACTGTCGCTAAAAGCCACGGTCTTTCATAACCGTCGCTAACGTCGTAAATTGTCTATAAATATCCGCATTTTCGATCCATTTTCCTCCACACCACTTCACGACACTTAAAATTTTTCTCTCTTAGACGGTTTTAGTTTCGATTTAGAGTACGTTTTTTCGTTTCTATTTTTGGTTAATTTTAAGAGTTAGTGTTAGCTAAGATCATAAGTATTGTTAGCATAGTCAGATTGTAAGTTTTTTTAAAAAATTTATTAAAATATAAAAGTAATTTTTTTTATTTTAACGAAAAACGTAGCGACAGATTATGATATATCGTCGCTAAATTTAGCGACGGTTTTGTTATAAATCATCGCTAAATTTAGAAATATTAATAAATATTAATGGCGTACATTGCACGCTGCGGATAATTGTATTAACGGCATGCATATGCACACCGCGGATAATAGTATTAACAGGTTGCACATGTACGCCGCGAATAATCTTGAAGTTTCAACATATTGCAGTTGTGCAGCGTGCAATGTGCGCCGCGGAAAGAGAATTTGCACGCTGCGAAAAGTCATTTTTGTTGCAGTGTCTATATATTATATATCATCTTATCGTTCGAATCAAACAATATCTGATCGGATTTATACGAACCGAAATATAATAATTGATATTTGGGAAAATTATTTATAACATGGCTTGTAACCTACTTAGAAATTGGACGAAAAATGCGTAAAATGTGATTAAAATTGTAAAAGAAAATGTTATTTTTAATTCTAAATCAAACATGAAGCAACTTTTGAAAAACTCTATAATATATAGAGATGTACGAATCCAATAATTAAAACGAGGGTGAGCTAAATGTTGGAGATTACTTATAGTATATTATATTAAAATAATGACCATTTTCTTTAACCCTGCCTCAGAATAGGATGATAAATAGGATTGAGTTCATGATAGACTTAGCAAAAAAATTAATTCACGGTGGATCAAACATTAATCCCATGTGTTTGGACGAATAACAATAATTAAATTTACAATAAAAATAACGTCTCGTAAGATTCTTCGTTATATACCATCATTCAAGATATGTTTTCATTCGTACACAAGCAAACAAAGTTGTCCGCAATCTTGCTACGGTGCCTCATTTACTTGTTTATCCCATGATCTGATCACTTTTTCTAAATTTTATTTATAATGTTTTGAATGAAGATTATAATTATTTTAATTCTTAATAATATTATTTATGATATTTATTGATTTATTTATTTGGAGCTTTAACATCCAGTTGTATACAGTATAGGCGGGGCCGGCCCTGTCGCATTAAAGCTACAAATAGAACTAACTGCACTCATCCATGAAAGTTTTGGACTAGGCCTAGCCACGCGAGTGAGGCTATAAATATGTCCCTTTTCAACTCAACTATGTCTATTTTAACACGGTTTTACGGATTTTTATTCGTGAGACGATTCAATTCTACTCATATTTACAATAAAAAATAATAATTTTGACGTAAAAATTATTATTTTTTCATGAGTGATCCAATTAGAATATTTGTCTTACAAAACATAAAATCGTCTCACAAGAATTTATTGTATAAGATTGATTAGCTTGTATTGGATGAAACAAGAAAACTATAGATATTTTCTTTCATTGTTGTCTCGTTATATACATCACATTATTTGAGGAAAGCACATAGCTAGCTTAGCTTGGTAGATTAAAATATAAATGAAGAATGATTATTAACCGATCAAACTAATTATGTGGAGTAGCTCCACGTGTTCTCTTGTCGTTACATTAATGACATAATTAATTGCTATAATTTTACTAAGAACATGAAATTTGAGTTTCAAAATAAAAAATTTTGGGTTTATTTGACGTCGGTTGATCTAAAGAGACTACATGTGTATATGAATGTAGATCAATACATTGCATTACGTGAAAAAACAATGTGACTCATCTATAATAAGAGTAGGTCTCTTGTGAGACGATCTCACGAATTTTTATCTGTGTGACGAGTCAATCCTACCGATATTCACGATAAAAAGTAATACTCTTTCATGGATGTCCTAAATAAGAGATCTGTCTCACAAAATATGACTCGTGAGACTGTCTCACACAAGTTTTTGCCTTAAAATAATTGGATCAACTCTTGGGGTCAAACTAACCAACTTGTTGATAGTGAACGGGAAAAAAATATTATGATGACAACAAAACGATCTTTTCTACATGTATTTAAATATTTCTAAAATATGATTATTGTTCTTCAAAAACTCAATCCCTTAATTTCTCCAATATGTTATTAGAAATCCAACCAAATCTATGTTTTAACATAAATCGAACGTGTAAATGTACATCCTATCTGGCCATGTATTTCATCTAATATTATTGCATATTTTGGGCATGAGCGAACGTGGCGGAAAACATGATTGTTTTTTCTTGGAAAAGCTCGAGTACGCCTAGTTTCTGAGTGGTATAACTTGGGATACGTGGACCGAGCTCTCTGTATTATCTTAAATTTAAGACGAGATCAATTAAAAAATAATAATAATATTGGAAAGCTCTCACAATTTAGCAAATCACTTGATAAATATTCGATTTGTTTGCTTTACATAAACCCGGCCAAACTGATTATTAACAAATTGCCACAATTATACTTCAGCTTAAGACCATAAATTGATTTAAGAATCAATGGTAAGTTTAAAATGTCCAGTTCCTCTCCAGGTAAAAAATGCAATTCAACTGGGAGAAAAGACATTGGTTTCTTGCAGCGAAGCGATTTCCCATCTGTCAAGAATTTCTAGTATTTACAATTAGACAACAGTTCATTCAAGGGGGTTACTACAAAGGGTATAAAAGTGTTCAAACTCCGGGAAAAGTTGTGTAAAACAAACTGACAAAATCATCTCCACGAGAAATCTTCCCCCTCAATAGCTGCCAAAATTCCTGCACCCAAACTTCCGCAATACAACTGGCACGATAAGCCTTAAATTTCAAGCAACGAATGTCATCATAGCATAGCCATTTCCAGCGACTCCCCTTCAGTCAAGCCAAGATTAACCAAGTCCTTAAGTTCAGCATGCAATCGAGAACATGATAGTCATGGAAAGTGAAAAACTGTACAGTATCACTTCGAACTTCGACTTGCTATGACTATGAATGCACAGGACTTCAGTATCCTTTGTGAATAATTCAAGAAGAAATCTGAAGAGCATGCATACTCGCTATAGGTGGTAGGGGCACAGACTTTTCCGCGAGAGCTTCTAGCATGGCGATGACTTCTACTGTGTCGTCTAAATAATACTTGGCTTTACTTGGTTTCTGTCCAACGGTGCAGGCAAAAACTGAAGTATTGGAGGAAAGAACACCTTTGTTTACTGCATCTCCAATCATCTCAAACATTTCTTCGTCAGATCTATCATCGCCAATGCATAGAACAAAATCAGCCTGCTGTCCATTTTCAGCCATGGATGTGAAGATCTTTTCTGCAACTAAACCTTTACTAAACCCCTGGACATCAGAGAAAACAATTAACTGGCACATATCTACTTTAAAGGTGCACAACAACAGATGCATACGTCATGCAGCTGCATTAGTGGAAATCTTAGAAGTGCCGTGTTGAAGAAATATAATCATTCCAATCATTACTGTAGTAATTGTATGACATCTCTCCGAGCTAATAACTATTTCCTAAAATCTTGGGACAATACAAAAAATTAGTGAATATAAAAAAACCGACTAAATTTGAACATAATATATGATAACTGCTAAGTTAAAATCAAATGAGGATAACTAAACATTACTACTAAATTAAATTGTTCAAAAGAAAAAAAAACGATCAACATAAAATGTCAAGTCAGTTAATAATTAGAGTTTCAAAATCTAAGCATTTATGCAACGTTATGTGCAAGTAAAGCATAAAGGGAAACAAGCAGCAACAGGAAACAGAAACTATGCCAGGTGCAAGCTCAAGGTTCAGTTTAACTAGCATGAGAAGACTTCATAGGATTGCCTCGGTGGTGACAACTATACCCATTTCCACATATCGAGAGAATAACAAAAGTTAGGAAGCATACAACAATAAATAATTTTAAGCGAGGACACATAACAGGAAAAATTGAACCTTGTGCATCAATAGAATAACGACACCTCAGTGAATGATATCCGTGTGAATCCCGCCAAGAAAAAAAAAAGTAAAATGTCGTTTTTAACTGTCACATACCTGGGGCTTCACTTCAACAATGAACTGACCGCTTTTTACAGCGACAGGTTCATTAGCTAGCACACTTTCAAGGTGGTCTAACATTTCCTTAGATTGGCAGGATCCAAAACCAGGATCTGCATCTCGATGATGCCAAACGATCGCACTCTCTTTTGCTTCAATATAGGAGCCATCTGTAGCTTCTGTATATTGATTCATCACAGGCTCTGCAATCTGGAGCCAACCAAAATCAGTGCTATGACCGCAAGTCTCCCATTCTTTATCAGCAGACCATCTATTATACAAGCCAGTTAGCATACAAAGAAAATACATCATTGAAAAACAAATATAAAACGAAGACACATAAAGAGAGACACCTCAAAAAGTATCCATGTTCTGCCGCAATACCAAGATTTTTGCAAGGAGAGAACCATTTGCCTAAACTATCCTTTCCTCTCCCACTAACAAGGAATACAGTGTTTTTATCATCACCACATAGTGTATTGATGATTGAGATGACTTCCCGGCTTGGATTCTTATTGATTGTTGTTTGAGGTATGATAGTACCATCATAGTCCAAGAATATTGCCCTGATTTTGGCCCTTGAATAAGCAGACGAAATGGCATCAATGGTTAGTTTTTTAAAATTAGGATCAAGAGCTACAACTCTGAAACCAAAGCTTAAACCAACTCCCCAGCAGCGCCGCCTGAAATGGTCTTTACAAGTTCTCTCTAAATCTTGGAAGAAGCTTTGAGACCAATAAGCCACGTCATGTGTGCTGATGTACTTGTAGTGTTTCTCGTGTCGCAACTGTTTCTCTACATCAGCCATGGAAATTGCTTCATTCAATGCTTCAGCAGTCGCTTCTGTATTCCATGGGTTGACTCTGATAGCTCCACTCAGTGATGGGGAGCATCCAATAAATTCAGACACAACTAGCATGCTCTTCTTCGGAGAACTTGAGCTAGATTCATCCTCAGAGATGCCTTGTCGACATACCACGTACTCATATGGTGTGAGATTCATTCCATCACGTACAGCTGTAACGACCACACACTCAGCTATAGAGTAATATGCAGCTCGTTCAGTTGGCGAAACAAGTTTGTCGATATAAACAATCGGTTCATAACCAGGCTGTCCAAAAGTATCATTGATCCTTTTACAGCTAGCATGAATTTCAGCTTTTATTTCCTCGAGATCCTTACCCTTCCCCCTCGCCGGATTTGCAATCTGTACCAGCACTGCCCTCCCTCGCCACTTTGGATGCTGCTTCAACATTTGTTCCATAGCCAAGAGTTTCAAATTGACACCTTTAAATATATCCATGTCGTCAACTCCAAGCAATATAGTTTTTCCTTTAAACTGTTGCCTGAGCTCCCCAACCATCCACTCCTTATTAGCCTTATTGAGAACAGTCTCGATCTGTTGCATATGAATCCCCACTGGCATGATTTTTATTCCAACTGTTCTTCCGTAGTAATCCAAACCAATAGAGCCCCTTTTTGACTGATACTCCAAACCAAGCATACGGCTGCAACAAGAAAGGAAATGTCTCGCATAATCAAATGTGTGAAAACCGATGAGGTCAGCATTCAGTAATGACTTTAAAATTTCTTCCCTCACAGGTATAGTCCGGTATATTTCTGATGAAGGGAAAGGGCTATGAAGGAAGAATCCCATTCTTAGCCTGTTGAAACACCTCCGCAAGAAGCTTGGCAAAACCATCAGATGATAATCATGAATCCAAACATAGTCATCATCTGGATTTATTACCTCGATCACCTTATGCGAGAAAATCTTGTTTGCAGCAACATAAGCTTCCCACCATGAGCGATCAAATCGACCTCCATGACTTGCAGCATATGGAAGCATATAATGAAATTGTGGCCACAAATACTGCTTACAAAATCCATGATAATACTTGGACAAAATGTCCAGAGGAAGAAAGGCTGCAACACACTTAAACCGGTCCAATAACAATTGTGCTACTTCATCTTGTTCACTGGGCTCAACCTCAACCTTCAATGACCCAATATATAGGACTTCTGTATCAACAGGTAAACCATCCTTTATGTGCAACAATAAAGAATCTTCGTCCCAACTTAAGCTCCATGCCTTATTATCTGGCCTTCGCTTAGCTTTGATTGGAAGCTGATTCGCTACAATAATAACTCGATCTGCAGCAACAGATATCGCAGCATCCGAAGAAACACTATTAGCTTGATCATCATCAAGCTCTGAAACAACCCCAGCAACAGTCATCACACTAGGTAAGCGCTTTCTTTCAGGACTCATCACCGGGAAATTACCATACGCTAAATCCATTAGGTTAGTATACGACCTAGACAACATCTTCACAATATTTTATTCAAGCACAACTCCTCGAAATGATCGATCGGATCACAGCCAAAAAAAGGCCCAACAGTTCTCTCTAAATTTGCCTTTTTTGGGATGAAATCAAAGAACACAGCGTACCAGGATTCCTTTTGAATAATCCTCCTTTCCTGAACCCACCAAAGTTGCTGTTCTAGTCTCAAACCAAGAACAAGCCAAAGAAACCTGCAATCAGCGTACCAGGATTCCTTTTGAATAATCCTCCTTTCCTGAACCCACCAAAGTTGCTGTTCTAGTCTCAAACCAAGAACAAGCCAAAGAAACCTGCAATACGTACATTCACAAAAACCTACCATTACATTCCATGCCGTCTCAAGACTCACCAAAACATAATAGATCCTATAGCCAAATGGAAACCCACATGCCCAAAACACAACCCAAAAAATATTTTTTTAAAAAAAAAAACTTCAATTCAGTCACCCGCAAAAAAAAAAACAACTCAATCTCGTACACGACAGTAAATCCGGCTCTATTTCACAAGCATCAACCAACACATAAGCGAAATACATAACAGGATAATACCAAAACAAAGAAAAGGAACTTCTGTCAGCATCATGTCAAAGAAAACGAAAACCGGTCACTGACCTAAGCCAATCAGATTAAAGTCTTTGGCGTAGCTTTTCTGATGATCTTCGATGCTCAGAATCCCAAAACTCTGCTTTCAAGCCAGAAAGAAATCTAGGGTTCAGCCTCTCTCCCTATTTCTCCATGTCAATGTGTTTTCTTTGCTTCCAGTTGAACTAGAAAATACAAAATTTATCCAACGAATTAAAATAATATTGAATTGAAAATTTGAAACGGATAAGATCGGCCAGCAGAAACTTTGTGGTGACAGCTGGCATGTTCGGGGCATTTCTGTCACGCGCTGTTTCTCCGGTTGGTAAAATGTTTCTGTTCCGCGTGTTCCACACACGTCCTCCCCTTACCTTAAATTTCATCAACATTAGCGAACGATGATCTCTCTTTATATAATATTTTTTATAATTTATTTGATTCCTATTTAAATAAACATCAAAATATAATTATAAAAAATAGTGAAAAATTACATTATAATTTTGATATATGAATTAAATAAATAAATAAAAAAAATACCAAAGAATTGAGCATGCGATTTGATGAGAAACAAACACACTATCTGCTGAGCTACAGATGATTTGCTTTAAAGTATTAACATTTTATTAATATATAATTATTAAAACAAACCATGACACCAAATATTAATATTAACTACTCTAAGTGTATTAAGTTTAATAACATAATAATATAGATAACAACATAATACCATATTATTGTCACATTAAATTTTAAAACCAAACTAATTTTATAAATTTATTCACCCAATTATTAACTCAAAAAACAACTTTTTTTTTATAAAGCACGTGTAGGGGTGGGTACGGTACGGTATACCATACCGAACTACGGTACCGTATATCGTACCGTAAATATCGGTATGGAATACCGGAAATTCGGTATACGAAATTTTCGATATGAAAAAGTTCATACCGGATACCGTACCGACACCGAAAATTTTGTCGGTATACCGA
Source organism: Primulina huaijiensis (assembly GCF_012295235.1). NCBI lineage: Eukaryota > Viridiplantae > Streptophyta > Magnoliopsida > Lamiales > Gesneriaceae > Primulina > Primulina huaijiensis. The sequence goes on from NC_133306.1 coordinate 5,045,934, forward strand.
AAAAATGTCGGTATATCGAAAATATTATCGGTATACCGACATATTTTCGGTATACCGAACTTAAATTTTAAAAAAAAATAACAAAAAAATTATTTTCACCGAAATATCGAAAAAAAATAATTACGTACCGATACCGATACCGAAAATTTCGGTACGGTATCGGTACATCGATTTTTTCCGTAATTTCGATTTTTTTTCGGTATGATATTTCGATATTTCGGAATATTTTCCCAACCCTAAGCACGTGAATCTTCTCCACACATCATTCTAAAATTTCCATTTACTATCTTTATTTAAAATCTTAATTTATATGATATCATAAATATATACTTATGATATTTATGTTAAATAATTACTAATAATATAAATTATTTTTGTTAATAAATGTTAATATTTTTATTTAATTAATTAATATTAATATTAATTTTCAATAAATAAAAAATTAAAAAATGAAAATGTCGTTGACAAAAAAATTAAAAAATAATGGAAAAAAATGCATTTTTATCATTCCATTTCTCATTAAAAACAATCATATTTCCATTTAATATTAAAAAAAGATATGGCCGACAGCTGCACGCATGGGTCGTGCCCACGACCCATGCTCGCGTTCCGGACACGCGCCTGTACCGAAAAGGCGTGCAAAACACTTTCTGTCCGCGTGCTTGTTTTTCAAAAAAACAAAATTGGAAGAGTTCGAAATGCGAAGGTGCACGCACCTATTTATCGCAATGTGGCATCGACGACTAAGTATTCGTTGAGTAACGTTTGATCCGTCGTATAAGATAAATAATACCAAGATAAATAATATTTTTTAATAATAAAATATATAAAAATGATAATTAATATAATATTTGATTTGATTGATTAATTTGATTAAATTTGAAATAATCTATAAAATATTTATAATATTATTTATTAAGGGTAATATTGTAATTTCAATTCAATGATTTGAATGATGTGAAATAAAAAATTGATGATTTTATTGAGATAAGATAAATGATTGGTAAATAGATAAATATACGATGCACCAAACATAAGATTATATTGGATAAAAATGTGGATAAATAATAAAACGAACCAAACGGTACCATATCGGATAATTGTATCTTCTCTTAAAAATAACAAATTTAAATGTAAACAAATTGATTTAATAATAAATATGTTTTAATTTTTTTAAAATTTTGTTTCAATTTTTTCAAATTATTTGATTTCATGAGTTGTAAGATTATTAGTAACTTTAGTAACCAAAAAGTTATTTGGTAGGTGAAATTAATTAAAATTTTATCCCAATCTTCTTCTATTTCTTATTTTTTATTTTTATTTATTTTTCACTTTCAATTTTTTCATTAATCACTAATAATTAGTTCATGAATAAATCTTAAATGGTAAAAAATTTAAATAAACTCTAAATTTTAAATTTTAAAAATGACAAGAAATTTATATTTTCTAACAAAAATTTTATTCTTTATTCCAACTCATCCACGACACTATTCACTTTTCAAATTTACAGTGGAATATTGTCTAACATAACATTTAAATTCCTTGTATATTTTAGTACGTAAATTTTATTAATAATTTAATTATATATAATTCAAATTATGGTCAATTTTTAAAGAAATTTAACCAGAATATACCTAATGACATATTTAAATTTGAAAAATTAATTTTTTTAGTAGAAAAATTATGTATATTTAAATATAAGTTATAAGGGATAAAATAAGTATTTTAATTAAATTTTATTAAGAAATACCCTAATTTCACTAATATTTATTATTTGTGTCATTAATAAAAGTTACTATACCAAATGTTATTTAATTAAAATTTAATGCATCAAAATTTATAATTTTTTATCCTTACGTGATTTGAAATTAAATTTCTGTACGTAAATATTAACGGTCAAAGAAAAATAAAAAGAAAATTCAATTTTACAGTAATGATTGTGGTTAGGAGACTGGAGACCGAGTAAATAAGTAAATAGTAAAATTACTAAGATTTAACCACGTGGCACAGGTAACGGATAAGGCACGTGGACTAGACGGCAACGCCTAGTAATGGAGAGGTGACATAACCTATGACATCACGGTGACGATATGGCGGCACGTGAGATCCCATTTTTTGTTAAATGGAGTGGTGTGCTGGAACAGCTGGGTGAAGTGCGAAATGTCGGAATCGGCCTTCGCCTTTCTGGGGACAACGAAAGCGGAGGGGACCGCAATGGGGTTGTTTGGATGAAGATAAAAAGAAGGAGAGTATGCGGGATGACCGCATTTCCTCGGACTCATCATATCTTAACGGGTAATACTGTTTCTGTTGAGTATGCGGGATGACCAGCAGGTAGACATGCAGCAATTCCTCGGACTCATGGGCCTAATAGCCCGACCCATTAGCATCAAGTAGGTGCACTCTGCACTGCTATAAGTATAAAAAAATAAAGTTGTGCATTAGCTAACAGCTATATCTTTTGACATACTAATAAACGCTTGATCCTAACAATAAAAAATGCGGTGAAAGTATGTTTTGTTTAGTAACTTCAATTTTTTTTTATTATTAGTAACTTAGATTTAAGTTAAATCTCAAACAAAGATGTTATGTATCATTATTAATAATTAATAAAAATATAAATGTATCAAATTATGCGGCCAATTTTCTCTTACAAATTTTCACCCAGTCATTTCATAAAGTGAGGTTTGATATTTTAGAAAATCTGATCATCCCTAGACACCCACATAAAAATTATAAATTTAGATTTAAATACAAGATTTTTTTATTTGAAATACTTTCCATCCTCATCCTAAAGGTACCACCAAAATGATAAAAGAACACCACACCCTATTGTTTAGCAAATATTTTGTTTTATGTCTATCCACAATGTTTAGGTAAGGTTAAATTGTTGTTAACAATTAGTGAGTGAGTAGCTTGATAAATTGTTTAAATTATCCATGGATAAATAGTTTATTAGGAAATTTTGAAAGTCAAATTGTTAACCTTTCATATATGTATAGTACCCTATGTAGTACTTTGTTCAAGAACAAGAACAAGAACAAGAAAGACATTAAAAAATTTAACTTACATGCAAATGGAGGGTTATTAACTGCGAGTCAGAATTTATCTGATGTTCTAAATCGTGCTACATTTTATTCAAAACAAATCAGTTTGTACAAATTATTAAAAATTAAACATCACGAATGAACAAAATACAATTAATTATTGATAAAACATACAATTTATCTATTTTTTAAAAATAAATGGATGCTCAAAGTACGATAAATGATTAAAATGATTTAAAATAATATATTGATGATTTTAATTAAAAATAGATTAATCGAATATTTTATCGATTGTTAATTATATTTTATTAATTCGTGATATTTAATTTTTAATCATTTATACAAACAAAAAGTTTGTTTAAGCAAAATATAGAAGGATTTGGAGTGATTTTGTCTCATTAATAGGCCATGTGTGCTGATGTACTTGGAAATGTCTATGAAAGCTCATAATGGCCTTGTGCACATTCCATGGCATATTCCGCCTATGCCTTATCCATTTTGTCTTATCCTTTTTATGTAATTAAAAAAACTATTTAAGATCCATTTTTATCACTTAATCCAACACTGTCAATGCATATTTAATTTGATGGATAATTTATTTCACTGTTACTATATTTCTGACCTTATTAGACACGTTTACTAAATATTTATTTAAAAACTTCCACAATAATTTGACTCGATTATTCAAAAAGATTTATACGATCATCTGTCAGATAAAAATTCGTTGTCACAAGCTAGATATTTTCATGACTCAAAGTTCCATTGCTCGAAACATTTGGGCTAGGGCTAAATAAGTGGTCTCTGCGTGATTACCTTATTTGGCCTTGGACAAGATTCTGCTACATTTTATGAATAGTTTCGAAGCTGGGCTTTAACAAGACACGGACAATTTGTTTTTACTCAAGTACTGAATTCAGCAGCAGCGATCAAGTTCAGAAATAACCAACATCACGAATATAAATGTTTCAATATCAGAATATGACTACTGAAATCAATAGTGATGAAATCATCAGTGCTTAAAAACAGTTGATCTCGAAATGTAGCAGCGTCCAAACCAATATAGATGACTATTGAAAACCAGTAGATGTTGCATCCAGTAGAACCCAAAATCAGCAGAAGATGAGGAAAGTGGCCAAAAGCGCGAATATGATCGTTCAATATCAGAAACAGTACATAAACTTTATTAACAATCATATTCTTGTATCTAACGTTTATATGATTGTTGGATGCTATAAATATAACTTGAGATCAAATCCAAGAGTANTTAAAGAATAAACGAACAGCAATATAGAAAACCTTGCCGTATATAAATAACTGATCTCCATATATGCTGTACACGTACTTACGTTTCTAAGCTATATATCTACTGATTAAAAGAATCCAAAATTATGGATGATGTATCAAAAAATTAAAACAAAAAACCCCGTAACACTAGTGGCCAACGCCGGGGCTAGGAACCGAGCGTAGGATCCGATCTATTGCGGCGAGGTGTCGGGCAATGAGCTTTTCGTCGATCGTCGTGGCGTGGCCTTTCTTGCTAGGCGTAGAAGCCGGCACGGTGCCTTTAGGAAGCGACGTCAAGTAGAGCCTAGCATCTGCGGTTGGGACTTCACTATGTTCCATGTCCATTAACAACTTTCTTCCATTCATGGATGATACTAAAGTGAAAAAAATAATGAAGAAAATTGAGAATACTAGAGATTTTCGAGCCATTTAAGGTAATTTGGAGAACAAGGGGTGGATGAGTGATCGATTTCGGGGGGAATTAATGGGGAGTGATTTTTGTAGTGTGGACGTTTTACATATACACAGTTGTGAGTGGGAAAAGAAAAAGCAAGAAATTATTGGGAATCTGGAACGCGTCACGGCTAGAGAGAGTTCTTGGGGTGCAAGTTTGTTTGGGCCAAGTCAAGTTTGAAGGTTTCTTTCTTCTCGCTATTTTTCAAAATCGATATTAAAAAAAAAAATTTCATAGCTGGATTGATGATTAAACGTGAAATAAGGACAATAGCTTCTATTTAACTTATTTGTGATATGTATTTATCATTACATTGTTGGCGAGCTTATTGGCTGGCCCAAATCCTAATGACATAATCTTCTCCCACAAGTCTAGGATTCAAACACATAGAAGCAACAAAAACCCCTTGTAATGATCCAAAGCACGTAAAAAAAAATAGTGACTGCGGGTTTCCAAGATAAAAAAAACACGAATGACTTGTTGTCAAAATAAATAAAAAAATTGCATACCTCACATAAAAAAAATTCAGTGAATCAATAGATATAATATTTTTAGGAAATATTATATTTTTTGTAGTGTAACTTATTTTGGTATTTTTAATCGGTCAATTTACAGCTTTAATATACAAATTTCCACTTTTTTCTATTTTAGTTATTTTTCATCGGAAGCTTATGTGTCACCTGAAAATTCTATCATAGCTATTGATATTGGTGATGTGGCCGATCTCATGTCATCACTACAGGAAAAAATGTAAGTTAGGGAAGCAAGACCCTGAATTAATCAATAACGTAACCAAAAATTAAAAATTTTACAATTTAAAATATAAATTTTTATTTTGCAAATGAAAATGATATATATTTTCAACAAATGTATGTATTTAATTGAATGAATCTGACATAAGGGTTCGATCACTCAAAGTCTAGGTGATGGGAAGGGGGTGGAAAGTAGTAGTTTGAGCGCCGCGTGGAAGTTGAGTTAGGCGGGGGATGAACTAAGCCGTCGGTTAATTTTTAGTAATTTCGTGCTCGTCAATTCAACACATTAATAAATAATATACAAAAATTAGGGTGAGACAATTTTACAGATCAATTTTGTGAGATATATCTATTATTTAGGTCACTCATAAAAAATATTATTTATTATTATAAATATGAGCATAGTTGATCCGTATCATGAATCTTTTAAATATGACCATAGTTGACACGTCTCCCGTACAAAGATTCGTCACACATTTATACTGTTTCACAGAATTCCTTTATAAATAACGAGGGACCCTGATTTTTTGTTAAGCCATGAGAACGATAGTTAATATGTTTTGGCATCATATAACTAAATCCCACTTACATTAATTATTTCAAACTTATTAATATACGCACGCATAAAATTCAATTAAATTGATAAAAGCCATTTAGACCACATATTTTTTTGGTGTCTTTGGCATTATTTTTATTTCTTAAAATATGTATCTCTATCTATAGTATATCAACATCAACATTTTTATGATGGATTAATTACAATATGTCCTAAATTTATTATTGCCAGCTTTGATATTTCGNCATTTTCAACACAAATATTTAACACATTTTAAATAATTTTTCAACAATTTCTAATTTCTTCATCAATATATTTGATGCATTTTTTACATTTTAAAATTCTCCTTTATCTGATAAGCATAAAATATTATTATAATATAGTTAAATTAAATTTCCGATATATATATGTGTAGTTAATTAATTATTATGTGTAAGATCTTCAACTCGATTCAATTCATGAAAAAAAAATTACTTTTTACTTTAAGTAATGAATCAGGTTGACATGTCTCATAAAAAATATCTATGAGATCATTTTATAAGAGATTTATTCTTGAATTATTATTTGAATTTAAATATTGAAAGCTTAAAAGACATTTAATAAAATAATGACCCAAAATAAAATAGAATTTTTTTAGAGAAAAATATATTATCGTATGATTTTTACGGTTGGCTTGAACTTTTGAGCACAAAGTCCAACCAAAGGGTCCTACGAAATGTCAACAAATCGTTAATTTTTAGATTTCCAAGATCCTTTTTTTAAAGGGATCGAGATCTATTATTTTTTATTTACGCAATTTAATTTCATTTTTCAAAGTTTTCATAACCATGTGCGCTTGTCTAGGGTAGCTGTAGCATTCATCCGCATGATATCTCTACACACACACGTATTTATATATAATAAATAATAATATAACTAATTACTTTTTTCACGTGTAGTATGTTATATAATTAATTTTATTTATATTTAAATAAGATTATAATAATTATAAAAATTAATGAAATATCATATTTTAATTTGAGATAGTTGCATATCATAATTTGAGTTGATTATATTTAAATGAGAGTCATGTCATAAATTTAAAATTAATATGAACTAAATTTCAATTTCGAAATGATGAATAAAAAAACACAAGGAAAAAAAGACCATGACACCATTGAATTTGTGTTTATTTATGCTCACACTTAATAATAAAGGGCAACCTACTCACGGGCATATATTTTTAACTTAATTAATTATTTTTTTAAATATTTAAGTTATTGATTTAACTAACAAATTATTTAATTATTAATTAATTTTTTTTAAAATTAATTCTTATAATAATTTTATTGAATGAAATAAGAGAGTTATGTCCTATGTCCATCTATTAAAATAACCTACACAGGTACTCACACAGATTAGTGCATAATTATTATATAGTATAGTGCTGATGTCTCACATCGGTGATATTAAGTTATTGGGAGTTGTATATATAAATTTAGACGATCTTCTTCTCTTGCACTAGTTTTTGAATTGGAGTTAGATTCAAGTCCTAATTTAACATACATAAATATAGATACATAATAGACAACGATCGAGCTCTTTGAATCTCATTATGGTTTGAACCCTGAGTCTCTTATGATGAATTTGAATTTGAATAATCGAATGTATATTTTTAAGTTGGCAAAATTTGTGTGGGACAGTCTCATGGGTCGTATTTTGTGAGACAGATCTCTTATTCGGGTCATCCATGGAAAAATATTATTTTTTATGTTAAGAATATTACTTTTTATTATGAATATCGGTAAAGTTGACCCGTATCAAGATAAAAATTCGTGAAATCGTCTCACAGAAGACCCATTATTTTAAGTTATAAAAAACAAATTAAACCTAGCAAAAAATCGAATAAAAAATTCAATTAGTATTAGTAGATTTGGGGACTGTCATCATATCCAACAAGCCCACACGTAGCTAGTCTATTATCGACAGTGAAATGTTCAGCCGAAGTTGGATTGAAATTTCCGTGGGATGCGTAACAAGCCAATTCACATGTGATCAACCTGGTTTTTTTTATACATTAATCATTCTGATACCGTGATAAATTTACGTGTCTATCGATGAGATATCAGTACTAATTTATTGGATATATAATTTTGATATGTTTCATTCCGTTCGATAGGTAAGTGATGTTGGAAAATTTGATGCTTAATGAATGAAAATTAAGCAAATTAATCAATGTGTTTGATTGGAAAAATTCGAAACGAAAAAAAAAACGATACTTAATGAACGAATATTAAGGTCGGCGGTTCTGAATAAAACTCGAAAGAGTTTATAATATGTTGAAAGAAACTCAAACGAGTAGTCGGAACATGTAAGGGACGAAAATAAAAAAAAAAAAAAAATTTCGGTCATGAACAGTGGCCGGCGCGCGCGTCTGCGCGCAGGTGCGCGCGCTTGCCAGTGGCAGGCGCGCACATGCGCGCATGTGCGCGCGCAGGCGCTGCCGAGCGCTCTGCCGAGAGCGCTCGGCAGCGCGCAGGCGGGCGCGCGCAGGGGCGCGCCCCTTCGGCTTTTTTTTTCGTGTCCCTTCGATTTTTCTGATATTTTTTCATTTCCTTGGCATTGTTTGATGATTGTGATCAGTTACCATGGCCAAGGGACATCCCCATGAATGAAAGATCATGTCTCTTCATTTGGAAAACATTAAATATTTGATATTTTGAAAATCAAACATAAATACATCATTTTGCATATCTTCTTCTTCCTTTCTTCTAAAAGAGAGAGTTTCCTTCATTTTCTTGTGAAAGAACTTGAATATTTGAGTGCTCATTATTCAAGAGTTGTAGTTGTATCTTGGGAGAAGATTGCCACAAAACTCAAACACATTGTGAGGGCAAATTCTTCTTAAGGAGAAAGTGTTCAACACTTGCCTCTACAAAGCCATTTCTTTGTTTTCTTCTTGTTCTCCTCTCAATTTTGTATACCCCAACAAACAATCTTAAGAAGAATTTGGTTTTTGATCATTTGCAAGAAGAATTTTCAATGGCTTCATCATCTACAACACATCATCCAACCATTGCACAAGGAGAGAAACCAGAAAAATTTTCTGGTGCGGATTTCAAAAGATGGCAACAAAAGATGCTTTTCTATCTCACAACCTTGAGTTTGTCAAGGTTCTTGAAGGAGGATCCTCCCACCGTTGCTGAAAACGAGACGGACACCAACATGAGGGCCGCTTTGTATGCATGGAACCAAAGTGATTTCCTTTGCAAAAACTACATCCTCAATGGACTTGACAATGCGTTGTACAATGTGTATTGTCAAGTTAAGACCGCCAAGGAACTTTGGGACATGCTTGATAAGAAATACAGAGCGGAGGATGCGGGCTTGAAGAAGTTCATAGTTGGGAGATTTTTGGACTTCAAGATGGTGGATTCAAAGTCTGTAATGAGTCAAGTGCAAGAATTACAACTTATCTTGCACGAGATTCATGCGGAAGGAATGAGTCTAAGCGAGTCCTTCCAAGTTGCTGCATTGATCGAGAAACTCCCTCCGTTGTGGAAGGATTTCAAGAACTATTTGAAACACAAAAGGAAGGAGATGAGATTGGAGGATCTCATTGTGTGCTTGAGGATAGAAGAGGACAACAAGAGCACCGAGGCCAAGGCAAGTAAGATGGCAGCAAGGGTGAACATTGTTGAATCGAGTTTCCAAGGAAAGAAGAGGAAGTTTGAGAAGCAACCACAACAAGGCCAACAACCACCAAACAAGAAGAAGTTCAAAGGCACTTGTTATAACTGCGGAAAACCAAATCACGTGGCTAAGGATTGTAGGAAGCCAAAGAAGGGAAATCCTCAAGCCAACGTTGTTCAAGAAAGGGCGGTACCATTTGATTTTTCTCAACTTGATTTGTCTGCAGTTATTTTGGAAGCAAATTTGGTTGAAAACTCCAATGAGTGGTGGGTTGATACCGGAGCAACTCGACACATTTACTCCAACAAGGGGATGTTCTCCACATACACTCCATCGACCGGGAGAAAACTATACATGGGGAACTCCGCTACGTCTGAGGTGGTGGGCACCGGAAATGTGGTATTGAAGATGACATCGGGTTTGGAAGTAACCCTTGTTGATGCACTTCATGTACCAGACATAAGAAAGAACCTCGTGTCGGGGTCTCTGTTGGTCAAACATGGGTTTAGACTAGTATTTGAGTCTAACAAAGTTGTTTTGACAAAGAGTGGTCATTTTATTGGAAAAGGATATCTCAATGAGAACCTTTTCAAGTTGAATGTAATGGCTATACGCCAAAATGTTGTTGAAAGTAATAAAGGAAAAAGTTCTATTTATTTGCTTGAGTGTTCTCATTTATGGCATGTTCGTTTAGGACACGTAAATTTTAATACATTGCAACGTTTAATGAAACTTGAATTATTGCCTAAACACAACGTCGATCCTACACAAAAATGCGAAATATGTGTTGAAGCAAAAATGACCAAAGCGCCTTACCACTCGACTGAAAGATGTACAACTCCTCTAAAACTAATACACACCGATCTTGGTGATTTAAAGTTTGTACAAACTAGAGGAGGGAAAAGATACTACGTGACATTCATTGATGATAATACAAGGTACTGTTACGTATATCTTTTGAGGTCGAAAGATGAAGTTCTTGAAGCATTCAAATGTTATAAGACCGAAGTTGAGAATCAACTAGGCAAACAAATAAAGAGGGTTCGAAGCGATAGAGGGGGTGAATACGGAGCACCGTTTGATGAATTCTGCACATCTGTGGGTATAATTCATGAAACTACTGCACCTTATTCATCACAATCGAATGGCATTGCCGAAAGAAAGAATCGAACTCTAAAAGATATGATGAATGCTATGTTAATAAGTTCAGGACTACCCCAAAACTTGTGGGGGGAAGCAATACTATCGGCTAATTACATCCTGAACAAGATACCCCACAAGAAAAATGACAAGTCACCTTACGAATTGTGGAAAGGTCACAAACCTTCCTACAAGTACCTTAAAGTGTGGGGGTGTCTAGCTAAGGTTGAAATACCAAAGCCTAAACAAGAGCGAATTGGACCAAAGACGGTCGACTGCATATTCATCGGGTATGCACATAATAGTAGTGCCTATAGGTTTATAGTGCACAAATCTGAAAATGCAGAAATGAATACGGGCATGACAATTGAGTCAAGAAATGCAGTATTTTTTGAAAATATATTTCCTTGTAAAGAAAGGAAAGAAAATGGTTCTAGCAAACGAAAACTTGAGACGGAGCATGCAGGTCAAGTACCTACACATGAACCAACTCTAAATGAAAATGCTACACCATTGGAAAGTTCTTCAAAGGAGCAAGAGCCAAGAAGAAGCAAAAGGGCTAGAATCTCAAAGTCCTTTGGTCCAGACTTCCATACTTTTATGTTGGAGAATGAACCAAAAGACATACAAGATGCTCTGGCTAGCCCTGAAGCTCCCTATTGGAAAGAAGCCATCAACTCTGAAATGGATTCCATATTGCAAAACCATACTTGGGAACTAGTGGATCTTCCACCAGGTACCAAGCCATTGGGATGCAAATGGATATTGAAAAAGAAAATGAGAGTTGATGGAAGTATTGAAAAATACAAAGCCAGGCTTGTGGCCAAAGGCTATAGACAAAGAGAAGGTCATGATTTCTTCGACACGTATTCACCAGTTTCAAGAATAACATCCATTCGTGTGCTCATTGCTATTGCAGCTTTGCATAACCTTGAGATACATCAAATGGATGTCAAAACGGCATTCTTAAATGGTGAACTTGAAGAAGAAATATATATGGAGCAACCTGAAGGCTTCATAGTTAAAGGACAAGAAAGAAAAGTTTGTCGTTTAATTAAGTCACTATACGGACTTAAACAAGCGCCCAAGCAGTGGCACGAAAAATTTGACAAGGTAGTATTGTCAAATGGATTTAAGATTAATGAGTGTGACAAATGTGTTTACATTAAAGGCACTCGAGAATCTTATGTGATAGTATGTCTATATGTGGATGACATGCTAATAATGGGGAACAACCAAGAGTTGATTAAGGGTACAAAGAAAATGTTGACAAAACATTTTGATATGAAAGATATGGGTATTGCTGATGTAATTCTAGGGATTAAAATCTTTAGAACTCCAGAAGCAATAGTCCTATCTCAGTCTCATTATGTAGAAACAGTGTTGAAAAAGTTTAACGCTTATGACTCTACCCCAGTAAAAACGCCTTTAGACGTAAATGTCCATTTGGCGAAGAATCGTGGAGAACCAGTTTCCCAACTGGAATACTCCAGAATTATTGGAAGCCTTATGTACATCACTAACTGTACTAGACCTGACATCGCTTGTGCGGTTAACAAGTTAAGTCGGTTTACAAGTAATCCTAGTGATGCACACTGGAAGGCATTGACAAGGGTGCTTAGATATTTAAAGCACACCTCAGAATATGGACTAAATTACACAAGGTATCCCGCAGTACTTGAAGGATACTGTGATGCAAATTGGATTTCTGACACCAATGACTCCAAATCCACCAGCGGCTATGTATTTAGCATTGGTGGGGGAGCAGTCTCTTGGAGGTCATCGAAACAAACTTGCATTGCTAGATCTACTATGGAATCGGAGTTCATAGCGCTAGATAAAGCTGCAGAAGAAGCTGAGTGGCTTCGCAACTTTCTAGAGGACATTCCGTGTTGGACAAGTCCAGTGCCAGCAATCATGATACATTGCGACAGTCAGTCAGCAATTGCAAGGGCACAAAACAGTATGTACAATGGCAAGTCTCGACATATTCGTCGAAGACATAATACTGTGCGACAGTTGATCTCTAATGGAGTTATATCTGTTGATTATATTAAATCAAAGGATAACTTAGCGGATCCGCTTACAAAAGCATTAAATAGAGATCAAATGTACTGTCTGTCAAGAGGAATGGGTTTAAAACCTACCAAATAAAGTTTTCATAATGGCAACCCAACCTTGTTGATTGGAGATCCCAAGATCTTGGTTCAATGGGACAACTAAATTATGAGAACTTGAGGAATCACTCCTCATTCCTATGACGATGAGTGAAGTTGCCTACAAAGGTAGTGATGTTAAGTATTGTATTTTTAATGATTCCGTAGCTTGCAAAAGCGGGGTAAGTAGGATACCCTTTTACAAGGAGATCACCTATGTACGTGTGAGGACGGGCCGCCTCGATGAAACACGTATGAAGCCAAGATGTGTTCCATGGCCAAAACGGACACAACCGATAAAACAAAATGGAAATGGAAGGAAGATTATCATGTGGGTACACTTGTCTGGTTTTACATGAACCGTCAAGAAGTTCAAGACATCACGTTCACTTCGTGGCCTAGTAAATCCGATTGTATTCCACTAGGGAAGGTTCAAAGCCAAAAGCCACCTCTCCTGATGTGATAATTTTTCGTATATACTCTCTCTTATGCATCACGAGCATTCATGCATTAATTTCATTCATGTGGGGGATTGTTGGAAAATTTGATGCTTAATGAATGAAAATTAAACAAATTAATCAATGTGTTTGATTGGAAAAATTCGAAACAAAAAAAAAAAACGATACTTAATGAACGAATATTAAGTTCGGCAGTTCTGAATAAAACTCGAAAGAGTTTATCATATGTTGAAAGAAACCCAAACGAGTAGTCGGAACATGTAAGGGACGAAAATCGAAAAAAAAAAAAAAAAATTTCGGTCGTGAACAGTGGCAGGCGCGCGCGCGCTTGCCAGTGGCAGGCGCGCACATGCGCGCGCACCCACGCGCCCCTTAGGCTGTTTTTCGTGTCCCTTCAATTTTTCTGATATTTTTTCATTTCCTTGGCATTGTTTGATGATTGTGCTCAGTTACCATGGCCAAGGGACATCCCCATGAATGAAAGATCATGTCTCTTCATTTGGAAAACATTAAATATTTGATATTTTGAAAATCAAACATAAATACATCATTTTGCATATCTTCTTCTTCCTTTCTTCTAAAAGAGAGAGTTTCCTTCATTTCCTTGTGAAAGAACTTGAATATTTGAGTGCTCATTATTCAAGAGTTGTAGTTGTATCTTGGGAGAAGATTGCCACAAAACTCAAGCACATTGTGAGGGCAAATTCTTCTTAAGGAGAAAGTGTTCAACACTTGCCTCTACAAAGCCATTTCTTTGTTTTCTTCTTGTTCTCCTCTCAATTTTGTATACCCCAACAAACAAGTGACGTTTCATTGATGAGTACAGAGGTTGATACAGTTGATACAAAACATAACAAAACTATACATACATTATCTTATCCAACGTCAAATGAAAATATAATCGTAGTTTACAAATTCGGGCAAATAAATTAACACACACACGCACAGCTCAACTTTTGTCAACTTCAGAACCAACAAAAACCAAAAACACAAAGAGTAGGTCTCTTGTGAGACGGTCTCACGAATCATTATCTGTGAGACGAGTCAACCCAAAAAAGAGATCCGTCTCACAAAATACGACTCGTGAGACCGTCTCACACAAGTTTTTGCCAAACTCAAATGGGTGAATCATTAATAATCAATTAAATGTAATTTTTGTTTGTTTTTCTTAACCTTTATCTTCTGCATACGTAATCGTCCCCTGTCCTGATGTGATTTTTTTAACATATAAAAAAAATCAGCGTAAAATTTTTGTTTTAAAAAAATAACAAACAAAGAAAAACCTTCAATTTGCTGGTTGTATTGTACGTATATATTTTTGGAAAACTGCCAATTGAGCTGATTCGATATGTTTGGATGTGTTGGGTATCTATCCATATGTTTGATTGAAACACAATTAGCAAAATATATTTAAATCGATCAATAAACACTAACAAGACACGTAATTCCAACTAATTAATTTCTGCACCCCTTATATTATAAATTTATTTAGATAGATTAAATGAAAAACTAATATATCTACATTTTTTTTAAAAAAATATAATTGATGATATCAAAATTTTACAACGAGTTCGGTCTGGAGAGTGGGTCTTCGAATTTCCACAGCTGAACGGGTCGGGTATGAATCCAGGGTTCTGCACAGCCGAAAATAGGGTTAGGGGACGCTAGAGTTTTTTTCGACGTGACCTCTTCGATGCTGAAGTCAGTCCGAGGAGCAAACTTAAGGGTGAAATGTGATAGTGCCAGATGAATGAGAGAATGTGAATGAATAAAACCGTAGCACATACTTGTTATTAATAGAAGAGGGTTTAGTTACCTTGTTGGCCTAGGTCTCCTGCCGAAATAGAGTCCTACCTGGACTAGGAGACTTCAAACACTAGGATTCCATCTCGACGACTGCTAGGATTCTTGCCTTATCCTGACTAGATTTACCCGAATCCCGGATTTATCTGGACTCTTGTCTATTTTCATATCCTTTAGTTGCGTCGGGCTCACGGTTCCCACCCTTTTGATGGGCTCGGGCTTTCCAGCCCTTTCATGAGCTTGGACTCCAGATAGTGGGCTCGGAATTATGAGCTTAACCTTTGACGTGTGCTCAGATCCGTCTAAGTGTACCAAATTTAGGGGCATCCTAATACATATTATTTAAGGTTCAGTGAAGACTAAATTTTTCCCATTAAAAAGTAGTCTCATGCATTAGAAGATACTATCATTACGTTACGTTTCACTATTATTATATTATTTACGTCTTCTTGGTTATTGGCCATTGAGCGAGCAACTAATAATGGACGACTAATTACTCAATTATCTGATCATAAAATAATTCATTTGCAAAAGTTGTTGCTTACTATATATGATTAATTACAATATTTATAATAAAATTGCATGCATCTATATAATCCATTAAGCTCTTGCATTCTGGATTGAATGATTTGAGTGTATTTGATTTCAAATATACTGATCAAAATGAAGAATATGTATTACTCAAGTATTATTTTTGTTTCAATTTCACATATGCTATCCAATCTAGTCATTTCAAATCATCTCGCAAATCCAAATCTTTCGAACCAAACACAATCTGATATTAGATTATAATATATCTCTTGCTATTAAAATGCGTGGCCTTATCCAAGTGCAAAAGATAACGACACAATTTATATTAAATTTATAACTGGTTCAAAAACATTTCAAACATATTTTCTTTCTATCAATTTTTTTTAGATAAAGCGAGTGGTGATGGCTCACTTCCATCATTAAGTAAACAATAATTAGGTATTGCTCCAATCAGTATTTCTCGCAGCCCTTGGAATTCATGAATGCCAACAACGTATATAGTTGTGGTCCACAAGCATTAATTACCCATTATGCATGGCTAACCAAAGAGATGGATAAACCCCATTTTCGTTTTCATTTTAGGTAAAATCTTTCAAATTTCATACACACACGCATGTATATATACACACACAGTTTTTATGTGCTGCACACTCGTCGTGCACATTTACATGAGCATCGATGAGCTGAAATTCATATATTGAATGTGACACTCGTCGTGCACATTTACACGAGCATCGATGAGCTGACATTCATATATTGAATGTGATGAAACATAGAAAAATTCACATCTAATAGTGTTTACATAAATGTGTGCGATAGATGTGCATCATATCAAATATTCAAATATTTGTTGGATCGTTTTTTAGGGCCATGCACCCACCTGCAGCACAATCAACGCCTAAATTAAGTAGTGAATGATATATATACGTGAATTGTCGGCAAAGAAAAGGGTGTTGGAGAGGTGATGGGTGCTGGGGAGATCAACAACAGCTTTGGTCCATCGACTACTTATTTTGTGAACAAAATAAGTGTCTGCCAAATGTCCTTTGGGGTCGTGCCCCAAAGTGTTTCATGTTCTAAATTTTTTAATGGGTACATCTTAACTAAACATCATCACATTTGTGTACGTGTGTGTGGGAACGAGGTTCGGAGTTTTGATTAAGATTTGAGTAAGAAATTATTTCACATAATCTACATTTCGGATCAAACTACGTCCCCCAAAAAAAAAATTTAGATTTCTAGTAAATTGTCGATTTAGAAAATATCTATTAAGAGTAAGATGCATGTGTTATTTGTTCAAATGAGTTAATATATCTAATTAGTAAGATGTCTAATTGTAATTTATTTAGTTTGTACTTAGCCCAATTTGCTGATTTGGGCTTCTATTTATTGGGCTGTTTCTCTAGAACACGTCATAATTATAACTGGGCCAATATTCTGGTAAAATCGCATGACGTTCCGATTAACGATTTCAATGGTAACTTCTTTATGGGGATGTCAATTCAGGTGGGTTGAGTGAGATAGAACAATAATGTTATTCAAAAATTGCTCAATCCGACCGAACTCGAAACCGAGCTAACCCAAAAACTCTCAACTCGAACCTGAACCCGAATCAATCCGATCGTCCCGATTAACCTGATTTTGAATTTTTTGTTAAATTTTTTTAAAAGAAAATTAAATAAAACTCAAAAAAATTAATAATAATATTTTAATTTAAACACATAATAAAAAAATCTCTCTTATATATATGATTTAAATTTGAAAATCTAATTGTAGAAAAATAAAATATATTTACTAAATCAAATAAACAATTGTTTAAAAAATAAAAAAAATTGTTCAAAATAAATATTAAATTATGAAAATTTATGATCTAAATATACAATAAATATTTTTTCAGACATACAATATATAAAAATATAGATAATATTTATTAATTATATTTTTAAAAAAAATTTTAATTTTCGGGTCAATCCAAACCCGAACCCGAACTCGACCCATTCATTTTTTTTCGGATCAGCTATCGGATCTAGTTCCATCTGATTCGATCCCAAAAATCTCAAATCTAACCTTATTTTGTTCGAGTTGAATCGTGTCGAAAGGATAGACAACGACAACATGTTAGTTACCGTGGACAAATCTCCAAGATTTTATGTCCAACGTCCTTAATTTCTAGGAGCGTGTACAGTTCTAGTTCTAAGAAAGAAATATGTGGTGCCCAATTACTCCAGCGAATCAGATATTAATCTAGTATCTTCTTTCTCTGCAAATTGCTCGTGTGTATGCTTTCGCTAATAAGCATGGAGTGTAATTATCCTCGTTGTGCGACGGATATATGTTCTTTTGCTTGCGCAAGAAATTTGAACCGCCAGGTATGCAAGTTTCTCGATCCCCTTCAAGAATCTTGTCTTTTTACTATAGTAGTTGTTGTTTCAGCTTTTGTTTCCTGATTTCACTGGATTTTCTTTAGCGCTGATAATGGTTTCCTTTCTTTTATTTGGTGAGCTATAAATTATGAAATGGTTGAGGTGTATGGTTTTATTGATTATCGAATTATAATTGTTAGTACATGACAAGTGTGGCGATAATCGTCTTTTTCCAAATGTACAAGACTTTGCACCATTAGAGATGGTGTATTCTGTAGTTTATTGATAATTGATGACATATATGGCATCATCCGAGGTATGCTATGAAAGTTGTTTTGATATATCGTTTATGCCTTTTGCGTTAGGCATGTTTCAGGACTTAACTATGATCGATCATACCACTACTTTTGAAGAAATGTAAGCGATAAAAATTAGTAGAATCCGATTTTGCTAGTTTATTTTCTTGTGCTGGTTTTGTTGCCAAAGAGTAAGGCATGTTGCCAATTTTCTTTTCATATCTGGAAGCTCACGTGTTCAATGTTGCAGGGTGTTTCATTTGTCGGAATAAAGTTTTCTGGGACATCTCAATTTCCATTAGTTTCACCTTCTCCACTTCCAAATCTTTTTCTTCAACGTAAATTTCAACTCTTTGTTTACCAACAAAAAGCACCATTACGTTCCTCGAGAACCTACAGAGGCTTCATTCGCTCAGAAGCTGGAAAGCAAGGTTGGGATGTGGGCAGATTTTTAAAAACACTTTATTTCTTTAATGGACCTCCCTCTCCTGCAAAGGTTCACCTTACTAAAACCTTTTTTGTTTGCCTGGTCTGACATTGTGAAATATCTACTCTGACATGATTCATTTATAATTGAAGTTCTTCGAATTTCTGATTGAGAAACTCTCTGGTCCTTCACCTAGAGAAGAAGTAAAGCCAATGAACACTTCTGGAATCATACTAGTGACTGGAGCTACTGGCGGTGTCGGCAAAAGGGTGGTGAATCTCTTGCAGAGAAAAGGGTTACAAGTTCGAGCATTGGTAATTTCTATTACTCATGTTTTTTTTCTTTCTGCTGTTATTTAAATTTGTTTATCAATGACGGTAGAACACTTTTTGTGCATGAAGAATTCTAATTTTTTTGAATGGATATATTGCATTATTTCATTAAAATCTCATCAACAAGGTTTCAGGTCAGGAATGAAGAGAAAGCTAGACGACTGCTGGGTCCAGATGTTGACTTGGTGAGTTCATTGCCCTTCTACTAAGTTTAAGAAGAGAAGAGTTCTGACTATAATTTTAGTTTTGAATACTTGTTTCTTGATGGTGTATCCATACAATGGCTATTTCTGGTGAGACATTCATGTTATTTTTTTAATTAAATTTTTGCACTTTTAAATACTAATTTTTCTTGTCTGGGGACATTTCTAAATATACTA
The DNA here is from genome assembly GCF_012295235.1 of Primulina huaijiensis. Taxonomy (NCBI): domain Eukaryota; kingdom Viridiplantae; phylum Streptophyta; class Magnoliopsida; order Lamiales; family Gesneriaceae; genus Primulina; species Primulina huaijiensis. The sequence continues at coordinate 5,065,588 of NC_133306.1, forward strand.
ATTCAGATAATTGGAGATATTACAAAGGCAAGCAGTTTGATACCAGAGTATTTTAAAGGAGTGAGAGCAGTTATCAATACCGTTTCCGTCATTGTTGGCCCAAAGGAAGGTGATACTCCAGATAGGGCCAAATATAGTCAGGTATGAAATGACCTCGTAATAGATGAAGACCGTCTATACTCTTCGTAGCTTTTATACTTGTCATCTGAGCAGTAAATAAACTTTGGCATTGAGAAACATTGCGCCTATAATATTTCAAACAGTTTTGGGTTTCTTGTATTGTTGAGCATGCTAATCTCTGACAATGTGGTTGTGTGCTTCCACAGGGAATCAAGTTCTTTGAGCCCGAGGTTAGTAGTACATTACCTTCCTAAACATCTATGTAGTAATTTGTTCTTTGTCAAGTTGCTTGAACTCCATTATCTGCTTTTCCCAGTTTCTCCAGCTGAGCAATAGGTCATTATCATTTATAATGGATATTTATTTGACTTGTGAAAGCAGATAAAAGGTGATTCCCCTGAGATGGTGGAGTTCATTGGGATGAAAAATCTGATTAATGTTGTCAAGGGAAATGTTGGACTTCGTCGTGGAAAACTAGTATTTGGATTTGAAGGTGTGTTCTTTTCTTTTAGCTGTCAAATCATGATAACTCTTCCATTTTACCAGGGATTACCATCATTCTGTGTTGACAAGTCATCCGTGCTTCACGTTTCTCCGTCTTCTTTTTTTCCCCTTTCTTCTAATCACAACATTTTTGCCTTATTTGTATTTGCATCTACATTTCCTGCACAGATTACAGGTCATCCACAGACGTTACTTGGGGTGCATTGGATGATGTTGTCATGGGAGGAGTGAGTCAAAGTTCATTTCAAGTCGATCCAAGTGGCAGTGAAAGTGGTGGTCCAACAGGAATTTTCAGAGGTTTGTACTCCATGTTTTAATAAATCTACTCATACTATTGCTTTATTTTTATGAAAAGATTAACACGTGTTCTTTAGGAGTTGTTTCCACGGCAAACAATGGTGGTTTTACCAGTATCAGGACGAGAGTAAGTGCTGGATTTGAACTCTTAAATGCTCGGTGAACCATTTTGTGCATTCCACTTTAAATATTGTGTTAGCGTTTCACTGTTGCTCATAAACATCCTGAATAGGTTACAGTAACTATATTTTCTTTGTTTTTTATGTTATCTTGCAACAGTAGACCTTGCCAGTAGCAACTATTTACTCTGAAATCATAAGAAGAAATAATTTTGAGATAGATTTTGTACTTGTTAATATCTCAGAAAATTAATTTCATCTTCTTAACTAGACTTAGTGCATATTTTGTGAACTATGGAATGGAATAAGATGCCAAGTTTGGACAACCAGGGGTAGAAAATAAAGCTGCAAATGACTTTAGTTACATCCTACCAAGATAATTATTATAGAATTGAAGCCTTTCATGGTTCAACTTTATAGAAGGTCTTGGTCAAGAGCTTAGCTGAAGAAGATCCATGTAGCCAATCCTAAATAAGCACGAGACTAGGCTTCTTGAAGTTTATTGATATGCAAACTGCAGGTTTAGATTGCGATTTCAGAGCTAAAAGTCTCTATTTTTTGCCTTAGAATTTCTCGGCGCCAGAAGATCTTTCTGCATATGATGGTCTTGAATTACGCCTCAAAGGTGATGGTCGTAGATACAAACTCATAGTCCGAACTAGCCGTGACTGGGACACTGTCGGTTATACAGCTGGCTTTGATACTGTGAATGACCAATGGCAGTCGGTTAGTAAATGTATCTCTCTTGTATCCCAGATATTAAGGATAAATAATAATTTCCTCCTTCTGTGTTTCATCCAGGTGAGACTGCCTTTCTCTTCTTTGAGGCCTATATTTAGAGCACGAACTGTGCTTGATGCACCACCATTTGATCCCAGGGAAATTATATCATTGCAGGCATGCTCAATAACAATTTACCGTGTGCTTCCCCTTCACACTTTTCAGTTGAAATATTCAATATTCTTCTGTGAAACATGCTCATGCTATACATTATACACAGCTCATGTTCAGTAAGTTCGAGTATGATGGTAAGTTGAACCCAACTTTCAAGGAAGGTACGTTTCAACTTCCAGTAGCAGCCATACGGGCTTACCTAAAAGAGCCAATAACACCCAGGTTCACAACAATGATTTTTCTTGTAATTTTTGCTCATGGAAAGGTTGATCAATTCTGATTTTATGTTATCTGCTTTGCCACCTTCACGATTACGTAGGTTCGTACATGTAAGTTCAGCTGGAGTCACTAGGCCTGATAGGCCAGGACTTGATTTAAGCAAGCAGCCTCCGGCCGTCCGCCTGAACAAGGAATTGGATTTCATTCTCACCTACAAATTGAAGGTTTTGCATCATACCTTGTGTCATAATGATCTTCAATGTATATACATTTACATATATATTTATAAATAGGTAAGTTTAAGCTAAATCAGAATGATGGAAATCTTTTCCTTTCTCTGGCATTCCAATTAATATAGGCTACAAACTTACAGATGCCTTAACACGTTCGACATTATTCTGGTTATCTTTATACGGACATTTTGCATTCTTTTATCGTTAAATAATTGCAGGGGGAGGATTTGATCAGGGAAAGTGGAATTCCATACACAATTGTCAGGCCCTGTGCATTAACCGAGGAACCTGCTGGAGCCGATCTAATCTTTGATCAGGGAGACAATATAACGGTATGGTTACGAAATGAAGTAATCAAAACTTTGCTATGATCTTGGGTATGATTTATGACTTCATTTTGCTTAATGTGATGGTTTATCTCTTTTCACGGGCAGGGTAAAATTTCAAGGGAAGAGATTGCACGAATATGCATTGCTTCTCTAGAAAGCCCATATGCATGTGACAAGACATTTGAGGTTATACTTGGACTTGGATTTACTTTATTAGAGGACTTGTTTACATCTACCTCCTTTTTTTCCCTTAAATTTTGACGATGGTTTGAAAATGAAATCATGTCGCCCATGATGAATATATTATGAAGTCTCGAGACATCAAGATGGGTAATTGAAACCTCTGTAACAAGATTTAGGATGCCTATTTTGCGTCTGCGCTTTCCGTTTTCAACAGAGTTAAAACAGTTTATTTATTCATTTATTTTTCTTTTACAGGTTAAGAGTGTCGTTCCGTTCAGTGAACCATATACTGTGGATCCTGAAAATCCTCCAGCAGAAAAAGACTACAATGTGTACTTCCAGAATCTGAAAGACGGTATTACGGGAAAAGAAAGCTTAGAACAAACCCCTGTTCCTGTTTAAAACCATGGATGGTGGGTTGATTTAAGCTTGTTTAAATCATCCGTTCAGTGATTTGTTTTATACATTTGCTGGCATTCGATTTCCATCTCGATCTTACGTTGTTAATGACAAAATGTTGCTTCATGATATTCTATAAAGCTACTCGGTACCATACATATTTGTTATCATTGGATAGACAAACTATTTTAAAATAAGCAATTTATCAGTGTTTTCTATGGCAGTAGTTTAAATTTATTGAATATTGGGGAAGAAGAAGAGTGTATAAAATATGAATTAGAAAGACGTTATCTCCTTGAGCTCAATAATATTTTAAGTGGCCCCAAGATATGAGTCCCATCCTATCGACGATCTAGAATCGTATGCCTAATCCTTGACGCAAGGGCTGATTGAGGGTTCAAATGATATGCAGAATATTGGTAAACTCTCCTTGTTTCCCTTCTCAATGTCTGGAGTTTAGGCCATTTTGGCATCCCTGAATTTTCTATTTGTCAATCTAATTCTTCACTTAGCTGCCATAGAATTAAATTTTTTAAGTTTCTATTTCTTTTTCCATTTTTCCCTACTTCATTGAGTGAATTTAGTTTTTCGCTATTGCAGGCTTAGAAACTTATAGCTACTGGGATGAGAAAGCATCAAGAGTGTGTGATTAGATCGTCCAGTTTTGTCTGGGAAAGATTCTTCTCCTGTATATGTTCTTCAATTATTGATGTAAATACTGGATGTGAGAATAAATGAGCATCACTGAGTTTTATGTTATGCTCTGTCTCTGTCTTCCTGGGAAAACTCGAATGTATTATCATAATCTGGTTTTGATTACTCCAATCGGCTGTAGTTTTTATTTCTGATTTCCTGTCACTGATTCCCGTTTTCTGGATCCAATCAATTTCAAAACCAACAAGTTCCACTCAGGACCAGAGTTTGCGACTTCTTGTCTCGTTTTGAATGATAAATTTGGTTGTTTGGGATTCCAGGCCCCTCCAGATTTATTCAAAATTTGGCAATAATGACAGTGCAGCTACATCCGGGACTATATATTGCAACCGCAGTTTCTGGTATGAAAAATATGAATCTGAAGTAGGACATTGTACTGGCTCATTAGCCATTAGTGCTTAATCCACTGTCAGGAACAGACAAGTCAGGTTCAAATCTTTCTTTTACTGCTCTCTAAAATGCTACTGATGCATTTTGATAAATTTGTTGGAAGCATTTTGGGTTGTATCAATGTGATTCCGAGTCAATTTTGGTACTTGATTGGAAAGAAACAAGGTAGGGAGGGTTATCCAATAACTTACATTGGACCACTGTCCTCCTAGTACCATTTAAGAATAGCATTGATTGCTAGGGCCTGAGTGCTAACTTGTCTCAATATTGGAGTAAACACTACAACAGTATTCCTTTGGTAGAATCTTAATCTCGATTTCTGGTATTGCTGTATGCGTGGATGGATTTCATTTGAAGAGAGATTTGAATTATTGATTTCAAAATGATACTAATATTTGGTTGGTGTATTTAAAATTTCGTTATTAATGTAAATGGAGTGAATTTGAATCCTCCGTGATTAATATCAGTTAAATAATTAAAATAAAATCGAAATAATTTATTCGTGCTTCCGAATGACTCAATCTAATTAATGAATAATCCAAATCAAATAATTTCAATCCATGGTTCTAAATCTGTTCTATTAGTTTTCAAACCTTTAAATTCGAAGAACTTCATATCCTTTAATTAGATTTTTTAAATTTGGTTAGAGTACGTGATAATTTATATATTTTTGGTATCGATAGATAATTGTGGCAATAATGCAAAATCACATGGCATGTTAAAGAAGTGAGTTGGACAATCTAGGATATACTTAAATTTATAAATCGCATGTGTTTGTTCGTGCATCACACTATAAAAAAAAATAAAAATAAAAATAAGATAAAAACTTGTGTGAGACGGTCTTACAGTCAATGGTGGAGCCAGGATTTTAAGTCTAACCGGGCTGGAATTTTTAACGAAAAATAAAATAATATATTACAATTAAAATAAGAAGATACATGTTCATTGTAATCTAAAAACGTTTCTCATTAACAAGATATTCAATATTTTTGCTATAAAACTCATAAGATTTGAAAACTTCGGTCAAAACTTTGACATTGTAATATTTTATATCTCCATCACCTTGCAAAGAAATTGAAGAAGCTTAAATAAAATGGTTATATCTAAATATTACTTAACTAAGAGATAAAAAAATGAGCTGAACATACATACCTATATTACTGAATATGTGATTTATGATTATTTAAAGTATAATATTTATTAGTTACATAATCTTAGTCAATACTTAAACAAATTCTCTGTCTCAATACCGATCAGATTATAAGGTTATAACTTTTTTGTTTAAAACAACTCTCGGCACAAATCACAAATATGAGATAGTTGATATTTTCTAAGAATTCTCGTGAAAAACTACATCGAGCTCATAATGTTATAGCTGACACCTCAAATGGTACATTTCATATTCCATGAGGTGCTCTTTCTTACCGATGTATAAATCTTATCAATATCGAACCATTTAAAATATTCTTTTGGTTCCAAACCACAGCTAAGCATAAGCAAGCTTCAGGAAAAACTATGAAATAAGACGAGGTCAGCTCAAAAATTAATACTGATGCATTTATACATTGGAATTGATTGCAATGATACAATGAATTGGCAAGATTTCAAAGCTCGAAAAAAACATAAGATTTGAGGCGAGGATTTGACCTAACTTTGTACAAATATATAGTGAGTGAACTTGAGCAAATTGGTTTAAGGTTGAGGATTCGAGTGATTGTGAACAAGACAAATCTAATTACAATTTCGTCTCTTGAATGTTTTCATCCTTTAGGATAGTCTAATGAAGTTGAATGAAATGGATCCAAGTCAAGATCGTTGGGCTTATTTTATTTATAGATACGTCTATGAGCTAGAAACTCATTTACTTTAATTTTATAAATAATTTTTTTTGGATCCAAGTCAAGATCGTTGGGCTTATTTTATTTATAGATATGTCTATGAGCTAGAAACTCATTTACTTTAATTTTATAAATAATTTTTTTTAAACAAAATTAGCACCCGGGCTACAGCCCAGGTACTCTTACCTGTGGCTCCGCCTCTGTTCACGGGTTGTATTTTGTCAGACAGATATCTTATTTGGATCATCTATGAAAAATTATTATTTTTTATTGTGAATATCGGTAGTGTTGACCCGTCTCACAGATAAAGATTTGTGAGACCGTCTCACAAGAAACCTACTCTAAAAATAAAAATCTTATCTTGAGTTCTGAAATGACCGGAGAAAGTAGCTGGCTGAACAAAATGGATGTCTCTTTGTTTTTTCTTTTTCTTTTCTCAGATGACTTGATTTATATATTTGCAGAAGCGGACACATCTATGTATTTCGGTTCTTAAATGGAATTTTTTTCCCATGCAAGTTTTCAGATCAGTCAACAAAAATCCTGAACACGAAATTTTTTTCCACATGGACCTGGACGTGCAATTTTTGCTGAAGGACTTGGCATTAAATCAACCGCATGATACAGAAGAGAAACAAGCTAATTACTTACAAGTTCGAAACTTCTGTACAAAGAACTGAGTATTAATTGTGATTCCATTGAATGTTACTTAGCCCGTTGAAGTCATCTCTTCATTCTTCTGGTTTCTTTTTGGGGAGCACAAGCAAGCCTGGAAGATTAACAAATATTTAGCATCAAACAATAATAACTGCATGAAACCAAAGAGAGGAGTTCAAGCATTGTATTCTTGAAATCGATGTACATTTTCTCCCACAGTTTCCACGTATGCTTATCCACTTACATTGAAAGAAAACCTGCGTCTCCTTCTGCTATGTCTTTCCAGAGCGCTTCTGAGCTGCGCAGCCATGTCATGTTCCGTGAGAATACGCCCAGGGGAACTCAAGAACACGCTTCTTGAGATGGGAGGAGACCACAGCCCACTCTGCGAGTAATCAAAATTAAGTTCCGAGACATCGCAGAACTTTGTAAGTAATCTTTCTGATACAGATTTGGAAACCAATTGAATTCTGACTACTGAAGAATAAGAAGGAGAAGTGAGAGGGACTAGCTGAGGTGGGGATGAGGATTCTGAGATAGACATATGTTCCTTCAAGTGATTGAATCTAAAAAATGGATGATCCAAAAGTGCTGCTGGTGTAAACACGACTAAAGGTTTGATCTTTCTGTTTCCATGGTGGGGTATCCCTTGGAGAAGGAGACAACAATTAGTGTAAGTCGGGTTTTTTGAAAAAAGATATGATGTTATGTGAAAAAGAGAGATGCATGAAAAGGATTGGTATGGCTGTATGCAATCATTGAGTGGACGTGGGAAGCATCATTAAAACCCAACATTTGGTGATCTTGAACGTGTTTGCATGTCATGTTTTCAGCTAAAATATGGTTTGGTTTTAAAGAGATTCCTCTTTCTAAGATAAATTTTATTTTTAGTACCATAAATAAATATCCATGATAATTATTTAATGGCAAAAACTTGTGTGAGACGGTCTCACGGGTCGTATTTGTGAGACGGGTCTCTTATTTGGGTTATCCATGAAAAAGTATCACTTTTTATGTTAAGAGTATTACTTTTTATTGTGAATATGGGTAGGGTTGACCCGTCTCACATATTAAGATCCGTGAGACGGTCTCACATGAGACCCACTCTTATTTAATATATAGTTGAGCTAGCTTATATTACATAGAAGAAACATTTAAAACCATAATCAGAACCGAAACTTCTGTGGTCAATTATATTTGGTAGTATAGAAATGCAAGAAGATTAGTTTACCCAAACTATTTCTTGAATTATGTATATAATACATATTTGTGTGTGTGTGTGTGATGGAATGCAGAAAAGTCAAAGAATCTTGACGAAGGCATGTTATTAATGTATACGGGTTTTTTTTAAAAATAATTTAATTTTAAAAAAAAATTCAAAAATAATGTAAAAAAAACATTTTCAAAACTACGCTCACGTGGAGGAGCGTCCGCGCTTAGTAAGCACGGATGCTGGTCCACGTAAACGACGGAATATTTTAGCGACGGGATATATATAAAAGCTGTCGCTCATTAAAAAACCGTCGCTAAAATGAATCAGCGACGGTAATTTACCTTCGCTGTAATGGAATCAGCGACGGTTGTTTAGCGACGGTTGCAAAATACCTACTTTTCACACGCCACGCATAATTGTAACAACAACGTGCATATGTACGCCGCGGATAATCTTGAACTTTCAACGGCTTGCAACTTTGCAGCGTGCAATATACGATGCGGAAAGAGAATTTGCGCGCTGCGAAAAGCCATTTTTGTTGTAGTGAAGATAGAGGAAAAAACAGACAATAATTTCATCAAAAAATAAGTTTTTTCAGGAACCTCTACTATTCAACCTAGTTTTTTCAGTGATTCAGGGATGGCTGACTTTGGTTTGTTTGGTCAACAGGATTTTAAGACTCCGTCTTGGTCGAACATACACAGTTTTACAAATTTGCTTAATGTTGGTCCGCAGCATCTTGTACATGACATTCGACCACAGAATGATGTTGAGGAAAATGAATAACATTCAATTGAGATATCACAGCCTTGATGAATTTCTTGTTTGTTTTTTTCTCTATTTTCACTACAACAAAAATGGATTTTCGCAGCGTATATTGCACGTTGCAAAGTTGCAAGCCGTTGAAAGTTCAAGATTATCCGCGGCGTACATGTGCACGTTGTTGATACAGGTATTTCGAATTAACGACGGTTTGATTCAATTTTAGCGACGGTTAATTAGCGACAATTTGTATTATATTCCGTCGCTTACGTGGACCAGCGTCCGTGCTTACGGAGCGCGGACGCTACAGCGTCCGCGCTCCGTAAGCGCGGATTGCAGTAATTTTGAAAATGTTTTTTTTTTTACATTATTTTTGAAATTTTTTTTAAAATTAAATTATTTAAAAAAAAAAAAAAAAACCCATGTATACACATGCTTTGGTTGAGTATTCTTTGGATCCAGTGTTGTAATAATATGGAGGGAATAAGAGTGTGTACTTGATTGGACTTGGTCTTAGTTGGCCGAAAAATATTTGTTTATGGGCCCAAGCGGGTTTCAGTATCTTTGGGCCTTGATGACCCAACCCGTGGCCAGGCAAGAATAATCAGAGCAATTAATTAATGAACGTAATCTTCAATGAGATCAGAATTATTAATCTCCGATCATGACCACAGACGAATGTGGTGGCAGGAAAGTTGTCTCATATGTGCAGCACCGCCGTTTCTCCGCATCTTCCCCGGTGGAACACCGTTGAACACTCCGGCAACTCACCAAGATCGGAGAAAAGCGACTCGTCTTCTTCTCGAACTTTGAAGATCATCGCCGTTTCATCATCTGTGGCAACTCTCGATTCCTCTGCTAAAACCGGGCTCTCTAGAATTGTACAAGACGACTTGGATTCGAAGTCATTCAACCATCCGAATTCGTCCCCATTACTCAAGGCCCCCCCATATGCATTGCTAAATTTGTCCTCTAAAATGATTTCATGAGATTCGGTGGAAAGATTTACGGGTTTCTTCTCCTCCTCCTCCTCCTCCTCTTCTTCCTCTTCTTCTGATGTAGAAATCGTGACGTTTGCAGCGGCGCCGGATCTGGCTGTCTTACGGCGGTTGTTGGTGGTGTGATAATTACTACGAGAAGCCGGCGTAGGGTGGTTGTGTTCAAGAGAGTACGCCACCACCACCATGTTAGGATCCATTCTACACCTCTCAACTTGCTTTCTGGCCGGACACCCCTTTGAGCTACTGCACTTGTAATAACCTCTACAGCATCGAAAAATTAATGAATTTGATTGATAATTAGTACAAAATAAAATTTGATTAACTATGTACATACCTGGGGAAGGGGGAACCTTTGATGGGCTTTTGGCCGTACTTTCTCCATGTCCAAGAATCCGACGGCGGAGCACTCATCTGATCACCTTTCTGCTTCAACCCCGCCGCTTCTTTGAGTGGAACTGAAATAATTCTCTTCTGTATGGCTTTTCTTCCACTGTAAATTAAATAAAAATTTTCTTGAAAATAATTTCTTAAACTGATTAACCCACATGCATGCATATCATGTAATCCGCCATATAATATTAATGGATCAAACCCTAATAGTTATTCCCCGTTGCATTTAATATCCTTAACTTTGCTATAAGTAGAGAATTAAAAAAATGTCATGTAAACACACACCGGAATCTCAAGTCCAAGTTCAGAAATGAACTAAATCTCGAATAACATTACGTTTGTAACTATTACAACTGATTAAAAAAATTAAGGAGATTAGTTGATGAATATAAGTCAATATAATTTCTATAACTTTGTAATTTGTACAAGGGATTGTTGCACACATCAACATCATGTCGCGTTGTGTAAGCACCGCAGCAGCACTACATAAGTAACATATCAGAAAAATGACAAATTGTAACGACAAAAAACAAAAATAACGGACTGCTAAC
>NC_133306.1:5080400-5094928 GCF_012295235.1 Primulina huaijiensis
TGTGTTATTTTCATACTGTGATTAGGTTTGATCATATATATATATATATATATATATTGATATATTATGAGATATTATTTCTCGTATTAATATATTGCTACAGTTTGATTTAAGATTTTTTTTATCGATAAAGTATTATATATATATATATATATATATTTGATTGTCTTTGGTATGTGTAAAATATACGCCATAAAAGTTATGAAGTACTCCTGTAATTTCATAAATATTTTGAATATTTGAAAGACTTTAATTTTGGAAATTCTGTTGATTCAAGGGCTGTCTGATTTTGTTATTATTATTTATTTATAAAATAAAGTTTACCGATTCATATAAATCTCCTTTTTTGATTGAGTTGATTTTTGGGTTATACGAGTGTCACCCTTTAGTGTTTGAGTAATGTTCTTTTTAGCATTGGAATAATGGAAAAACTGTGATTATAATCTTATAACATAACACTTGGAAACAAACATTATTATTTTAAAAAATTTTAAAAAATTAAAATTGAAATTCGATAATAAAATCATCAAAATCGACAAATATATAAACCAAATTCGCAATTTTCCATAAAATAATGTACTAAACCATTTAAACCCATAATATATAGGAGAAACATATTACATATACATGCTTTTAAAAAACATCATTTTTACATGCCTTTCTAGATTTATCATTCCAGTCAACTATTAATTATCCATTAAAAATTTCTTCTTAAAAAAAAACGCACCGGTAAACTTAGTGTGCATGACACAAATATGCAATCTACGTAATTCTGAATCGCGTCGAACCCATCAGTTTGATGTTGATGCGGGTTTGACGAGTGTGAGAATAGATTTAATGTTGGGAAAGTAGTTCAAGATTTGATTTATCGTTGGGAAAGCAGTTCAAGATTCTCAAGGCTCAGTTCGGGGAACTCGGGATCGGTGAAAGGAGCAGAGTCAACTGTTATTATGTCACAAACGTACGATACCATAACACTTATATTAAAAAGGTTCAAATTAATTTGTACAGAATTTCTATTGTTCTCCTTAGTGAAAAAATGTTGATAATAAAAATATTTGAATTGTGGCAAAAAGACATCAAAAAATGATAAAATAGTTACGGAATGTTTGGTAATTTAAGATAAGTGATGAAACTAAAACTTAGTTTTATATCTTATTTCATATCATTGCATTAAATTTGCATATAATACATTATAGTTATTGTTATTTAATAGAATAATGATATTAATTAAATCTAAGTTGGTATATAGTCTGTATGAGTTTGTGGTACTAGATATTAGATAATGTGGTACACTTTGACACAAAACGTAGTACTTTATAAGTTAGATCGTGGTACGAGAACAAAAAAAATGAGATTTTGGGTTTTGATTTTTTTCCTTTTAAAGTAAAAAATAGTATTAACTTAGGAAGGTGAAAATACGATATTATCTCACTAGAGAGTGCAGAGTTTGTCACGCCCCGAGACCGGGGTTAGTTGACACCGGCGTTGTTTTACAACCACACAATTGAAAACAACAAGCCTCGTAGTACAGTATAAACCAAAAACCAGTCTATTTCATCATTAACTCAAAATATTCTTGTCTTACAGNTTTTTTTTTCTCTTCCTCAATTTGACTGTAAATGTATATTCATTTTTTAAAAAAAAAAATTACAAGAAAGCCTAAATTAAGTGTAGGAGTGTTTGAATTTACTAGAAGCTAGCTTCCCAACGCTAATTCTTACAAGAAAGGGATCAAGGCTTGTCATTTGTTAATTAGATAAACAGTGATACCAAAAATATATAGCGACTAAAACTGACATAAACCATTTTATGAATGAACTTTTTATTTCAACATTTATGCCACGCATGCATCCAAAAGAAAAGCAGTATATTAAATAAGGATAGATTAATAGTCAAATATTTATCGTTAAAATTTTAAGATGTTTTAATAATCATTTTGACCCGATTTAAGATCCAATTTTATGGATAATTATTTGATTAATAGTATTGGATCTTAAATCGGGTCAAAATGATTATTAAAAATCTTAAAATTTTAAAGATAAATATTTGACTATTAATCTATTCTTATTTAATCCACTCAACCAAACACACCCAAAGTAAATTAATAAAAACTGATTTAAAAAAGAAGGGGCCAGCCAAATTAAGCACAGTACTTGGTTGGATGGGAATTTGACAAGACTTATCAGTTGTAATTTTATGTCATTCTCCAGAGGGGAGACATGCATGAAAATGTTTAGGCAGAAAGAAAAGCACAAACAAAAGGCAGAGCAGTACAAGTAATTGGAATTTAGCAGTTACATACCTCGCTCCTTAAATCACTCTTGTAGGTTTTGTCTTTTGTGCAACGATGCCCTTTCCTGCAGGGACTTTCTTTATTTTATATTTTTAAGGTAGTAAAGCTCATCCCTCAATCCCTTTTCATATTTGTCTTTATCTTCTTGACTATCTCTTTGAGTTGGAATGTTATCACACGTAGGTGGTGTTCCAATTTCGGATAAAATCGAAAATTCAAATCGAAAAATCCGAACAGTGAATCGAACCGAAAACCGAATTTTATAATTCGGATATAAATATTAAAACCGAAATTTATTTGGTTCGGTTTCGGATTATATATTTCAAAATCGAACCGATCGAAAAAATCGAAATTTCATTAAATTAATAATTTTATTTTTATTAATTTATTTTTTGAGATGATATCAGTGAATGATGAATTATTTTAAATAATATTTAGTTGATGGTTGTTTATGTAATTAATTTAGACTTTATATTTAAATGTTTTACTAAGAAATCATGTACAAAGATAACATATTATATTTTACAATATATTTATCTTATTAATTTAAATAATCATATCAAAACCGAAATAGCCGACCGAAATAACCAAACTATTTAGGTAGAAAACCGAATCGAACCGAAGAAAAATAGTTTAGATATTGGATTTGGATGAAATTTGAATTCGATAATAAAAGTAATTTATGGACGGATTAATTTCAAATGATTTAATGTTAACTGCATGATCATATTCAAAAATTTCAAGAGTATTGACAAAACAAGTGAGATGGATTTAAATCATGGACTCAAAACAATTACCAGTCGTTTCAAATTTAAGATCTTGTTTTGTGAAGGAGTTAATTACATATCCCGGATGGGATCCAACGATTAATTTGGCTCCAAATGTTATTGAAAAATTAAACTTACCGAGGGGTCTGGCCTTCGTCGTCTTTGGAATTTTCTTAGTGAACTATGAAAACTAAGTAATTCTTACTGTGAGTGGCTAAAAAATTGTGACGTGAAAGAGTTAATGCATCAAGCTGACTGGGAAAAAGACCAACGGAATCACGTTTGAATTTTGAGATAATAATGAAGGATTTATAAATTACAAAATGATACTCTTAAACATAAAATATTAAGCGTAATTAATTGCCATGCTTTCATGATATGAATTTCACTTTTTACTAATTTTTCGACCACATTTGATTATTTTTTTAGTACAACTTTGGGATGGGGGTGGGGAAATTTCTTTGCTTTGCTTGGGCTTAGAACTCAAACCTCTACCCCGCCGCCCGCCGGTATACCTAATAGGTGGTGGTGATCCGTGACGGATCTATGATTATTAATCTATCTGAAGTAAGATTTTAAACTTTAAAATTATTTAATTTTTAAAAACTAAGCTACCGATTAATATATAAATTTTTTTATAGAATCATTTGATATTTATGTTGAAGATAATGTAATTGTGTTTGAATTGATAAATTTCAAATATATACAAATATATTTTTGTAATTTAGAGAAAGAAGACCATGAACTTCAAATCCACATCTTCTATATTTATATAATGTTTCATATTAGTTATGATGAATTTCAAGTTCACCTAGTAATAAATGCATTTGAAATTCATTCTATCTTGTATAACAATTGTGTAAATAAATGAGTTGTGAATTTTAGATTTCATTTATTGTTTCATTGTTAAAAATAAAAATATAATTGAAATCCATAAATTTCAAATTCATCCATCAAAATTGAATCTAACATGTTTGAATGTAAATTATATGATCGAAGATTTTCAGATTCTCGCCCTACACTACAAGAAAAAAGGCCTACGACAACGGTTTTTCCCCGTTGTTGTAGGCCTTTTAAAACCGTTGTTAGAAGCCCTGTGGTTAAAGGGTGTGCTCAAAGACAACGGTGAAAAACCGTTGTCGTAGACGTCTAAAGATGACGGTGAAAAACCGTTGTCGTAGGTATATAAAACCGTTGTTAAAGGTCCTGTGGTTAAAGAATTCGTTAAAAGACAACGGTTTTGGAGTGATGTGGTAGTTACAATTTGCGACGGTTTTTAAACAACCGTCGCAAATTAATTTGCGACGGAAATCATCGTTAACCGTCGCTAAAATTAGCGACGGTCGTAATTAAAATGGTCGCTAAAGAGCGACGGTGTTTTTTAAATTTCGTCGCTAATATTAGCGACGATTTTTTATGCTTTCCGTCGCTATTTTTTTCAGTAAAATAAAAAAAAATTTCACTTTTAATATTTTAATAAATATACAAAAAACTAACAATGCTAATTATATTCTTGATTTACTGTCGAAAATAATATATTCTTGATTTTAAAATTTTATTAAACTTTAAAGAGAAAAACGAAATTAAAATTGTGTAAGGGAGAAAAATTTTAAGTATTGTGAAGTGGTATGGTAGAAAATGGACTTAGGGTGGGATATTTATAGACAGTTTGCGACGGTTTTGACTTAAACCGTCGCAATTATCGACGGTTATTTTTTTAACTGTCGCCGATTTAAAATTAGCAACGCTTTTACAAGAACTGTCGCTTTATTTAGCAATGGTTATAATAAACAGTCGCTAAATATAGCGACGGTTAAATATAAACTGTCGCTAATTATAGATCGGCGACGGTTTATCGAAACGGTCGCTAAACTTAGCGGCGGTTATACAAAAACCGTCGCTAAATTTAGCAACTGTTCTCGTAAATTCGTCGCTATATTTACATCGGCGACAGTTTTACTTAAAATCGTCGCTAATTTTAGCGACAGGTATACTTAAACCGTCGCAATATTTAAATTAGCGACGATATAGTATAACCGTCGCTAATTTTAGTGACAGATTTTACTTAAACGGTTGCAAAATCTAATATTGACAACAAAATTTGTGGAAAAACCAGTTGAAAGACAACAGTTTTTTACAAACCGTTGTCGAGCTTGAAGAAAAACGCTAATAGACAACAGTTTAAAAACCGTTGTCGTAGCCCAAAAAAAAAACGCTCATAGACAACGGTTTTTAAAAACCGTTATCGTAGATATATCAAAGACAACGGTTTTAAAGAAACTGTTGTCTTTGAGCGGATTTTTTTAGGCTACGACAACGGTTTTTGTTAAAACCGTTGTTAAAAGTAAAAAGACAACGGTCTTTGTTAAAACCGTTGTCTTTGATGTGTTGTTAAATACGATTTTTCTTGTAGTGCTAGCGCCCGTGCTTGCATATATAAACTAAAGTTTTTTTATTTATTATTATTATATCTATTTTGATGCATATGCATTCTGAGATTGCAAAAGATGACAATTGGGTTTTAATTACCATGGAGCTATGTGAACATTCAGAATTAAAGTTATACTTTTATATATAGAATATAGAATAAAATATAGATATAAAGATATAAATACTTGACTAATTAAGTTATGCATGCATTTTGAAATATTAAATTTCAGGAAAAAAATATACACGCTCGTGTTTTCACATAAATTTGGGATATGCTGGGGAAATGAATGGCATATGCTTTCCATCAATTCCGATCCTGCAGAGAATTTCTGTTTTATAAATCGATACTATACAATTCGATTTTTTTTTCTTTCTGATTTCACTTTCCCAATAGAGATGAATAAAGGAGTCAACCTCTTTTAATGCAATTTATTTAATTTATTATCCTTTTAAAGCATATATAGCATTGGTAATTTAAAATATAGAGTAGGTTAATTAATTATCAAGCATCGTCAAATTAATTTTGAGTCCCGCAGATTCCTCATGGAAAAAGACCAATGTGAAACATTCACATATACAGCATAAAGAATTGTTTCAAAATATTTTACGTATAAAAATACATGTTGACAGCTTCCAAGACAAATATTCGTACGTAGGTACCAAATGCTCGAACCTTCGAGTCGATATTGAGATATCAAACATGCTTGTTGGATCATTCGATGCATCAAACTTCAAGGTTTATTCCCAGTTCCCATATAATATACCTTTTGTATAGTTCTCTTCGTTAGAATCATATCCCACTTACATACCGATAACGCATCGATAACCGAATGTTTCCTGTAAATATGGCCTCCAGACAAGAAAATTTGGAATATATGATGCTGTGAATTTGCCATCTTGATTCCCAGGATCACACTATATATATACATTAAGAGCTTCAATTTTTTTATTGAGGCGTACGTGCAGTCATTATTTAGCAGATCATGTATACTTGCATTTCTGGGCAATAACTCCTCTGGCAGAAGCTTAATCACTGTAAGCATTTTGGCTTGTGATTTGTTAAGCACATAGTTGCGGTAGATTTAACAAGCTTTCCGCCAAAGGAGATTTGTCCGGTAATGCATCTCTACAAAGGTATATATAAAGCTGGAAATATATATTTATTATAACCAAATCTCTGGTGCTCAGTTTCATTATTATACATGCATTATATATGTGTGTGTAAAAATTTATACAACTGTTGATATTTTATATATCTTGATAGATAAAAATATTTGAAAGTGGTAAATTAAAAAAAAAAATCATATGAAAGTCTTAAGAAAATATATGTTTCTCAGTGGTTTTTTTAAGAAAAAAATTGCTATTTTAGTCCTATAATTAATTATATTGGTCTGTTTTGGGTTTCAGTCTTTAACTTTTCAAAGTTTGGTTTTTATACAATGACTTGTTTTTCTTGGTGTTGATCTTTTTTTTGCCTGAAACCACTTAATCTATCGAATACGATTTATTTGACATTGATTTTCTCATTCGTGGAACATGTGGCTAGAGTTAAAGCTCATATTATTCAAATTTAAATTTATGTCATTAAAAAAAAAAGCAAAACGACCCACAATACTTCAAAATAGGAGGAAAAAAATTTGTTGTTCCCATTATTTTTGTTTATATATATTTAATGTATCTAATATAAGTTTTATTCTTGTTACATTGCCCAGGTAAAAGAGTATCATGAGTACGAGGATTTAATAGTTTCGGGGGAAAAAAAATCATGTAACTGAATGAAAACAAAAATTTGACAAGTTAAAAGACTAAAACAAAAAACTGGTCAACTTACATGCGAATCCGTAGCTTCTATTTGTTGGTATACATTAGGTAAACCTTCGAACTAACACGATAATCTGCAAACTACGGTAGCCATATAAATCACACTGGGAAATCTGTGCATGACAAGTTCGCCCGAGAGAAGATGATGATAGAAAGATTGAATTCTTGATCATTGACCAATCATTTATCTATTTCACTAACTTAATCAACATTTTCAGACTATTTTTACTTTATTATTGTTATAGGACGTCATTGTAATGAATGAATATAAATACATTTGATTCTTGTAGCATTGTGTCATGGTGACGTGCTTTTGGAGTATTGGCTGATCGTTCTCATTTCTTAGTTTAGTTGGCCCGCATATTTCTGATGCTCTTTGCCTATGATACCCTATAAAGTGATGTCTACCCACTCTACAATCTGGAGAAATTAAAGAGCCAATAACAGGGTTGGGTCTAGAGGACGTCGTTCGGGAGGTCATCCGAGCCTACCAGCCAAAATTCCATTTTGAAGCTAACCAAAGGGAGATGGTCAAGACCGGGCTTGTAGTCCAATGGTCTCACCTCCTGTCGGATTAGCCGGTTCTCCGGGTTCGATTCCTTCTCCCCGCGCGTGTTGTAATCAAAAAAATAAAAAAAAGGGAGATTGCCTACTCCCTCCTCCACCTACCAGTTGAACTGGTCACATATGACTTTTCGACCAGGTATGGGATTCCATAATCCGACCTCCCGAGCTGAGCTCTCGGAAAGATTTGGATTGATCACTCAACATATGTGAGCTCAAATAGTAGGCGGGCCTATACTCAGATCTAAATCTCCTATGTAAGGAAGGAAAATCACTAAGATACAATTTGATTTTATCTAAGATGATCTTAATCCAGAGTGTTATAAGAAAAATAATTTTATTAAGGAATACTAACATGATAACTCTTCTCCTATAAATATCAAGTCTGATGGTGTTATTTGATTCATTCACTTATATTATTTACTAACAACATTATCTATATTTTTAATATTCTTTAACTTGAACGTCAGAGGAGATACAAAAAAATTACTTTTATCCCCATTTTCACATTCTCGTTTGTGATTTCAGGCTACTCTTAGGTAGGGGGTTGACCTCCCTCGTTGAATCCAGACCTCCAGAGAGGTATCACTATTTTTGACAACATCAGTCTATATTGTCGATTTCGGTTTCCTTCAAGACAATACACACCATGACTCCTCACACAACGTGTTCGCTCCAATTATATAGTTATCCAAAAATTTCATACTTTGTTATTTCATGTTAGCATCTAACTCAGCTTCCGTCAATATTTTGTGCTTATACTCAATGTATGAATAGGCAATATACATATACGCATAAGTTTTAGGTAAGGAAAACAATAAGTTTTGCTCTATATGTTTATTTGTTTGCGATTTTGGTTATTTATATTGTCAAATTTTAATTTTACTCTTTTGTCTATTTTTTTAGTAATTCTTTTCCGATGTGACATTGATGCATAGCTGACATGGTGTCGATGTGGCAGTTACATTATCACATCAGGACAATCTTGGGAAAAAAAAACTAAAATTGTCAAAAATTAAAATATACAAGATCAAAATGAAATGTGATAATATATAAAACAAAAATAACTAAATATGCTTGACCAAAATTGCAGTTTCCCTTCTTAAGTAATATGTTGAAAATACATGGTCCAAACCCATCCGCAAAATTGAGGTATTTGAAAAAAAAATGTTTTATTCGTTTATAGTTTTTTGAAGAGCTGTCATGAATCAACACAACATATGTATCGAACCATCTTAGCTAACTCTAATGTCCCGATGGTTAATGAGATGCTACATTGAGAGTATTGTCTTCATTACAGATTCAACGACTATCATGAATCAAAATATAAGAGGTATATGCGTGTTTTGAATGCAATGGTCATTTGATTTATCAAAACCAATGTCGCATACATGCTCTCTACGACATATTTCAAATTATAACAAAGCTCAGCACGACATTTTGTGGATATAATTATCATCATTAATATCTTTGTCTCACGCATTTGATCTCATTCGTAGATCACACGTTAATTCATTTGGAATTGGTCTGGGAAATTATTTATGGCATGATTTTCAAATGGAGATATATATCGATGATGTATTTGGAATACTTAATTTATTATTAAAAATATTTAAAATTCTCCAAACTAATAAAAAAATTGAAAATATAGATTTATAATTCATTGTTTCAAGTTCAAAAATCCAAATACACTTGGAGAACACACTGATTCATTTCAGCATGCATGGCCATTTGCATGCATTTTAAAAAGAGAAATAGTCTATGATTGTAATCAAATTATCAAAAATTCAAAATGGTAATTTACTTACATTTTTTGTAGATAAAAATAATTTCAGAGTATTTCTAGTTTCTTTGTTTAGAAATAGAATTATATTAAAATAAAAATTTAATATTACAAGTTTTTGAATAAATTAAAAAAAAATTTAAATAGTTAATTTCGGGAATCCATTGTTTTATATGGAAAATAATAATATCGAATTATGGAGAATATGTTTGGAATATATCAAAATTTATTGGAATTTTTATATTTTAATTAAAATATAAAAATGTTCAACTATCTTATAATTTTTTTTTTTATTTTTTAAAACCAAAATTTGGTACTTGACAAACCCTAAAACAGCTTCCTACAATTAACTTCTAATCCCAAGGCACGAAACAGGAATGCAAGGGAAAGTTCAGGGGGCACTCAAGAAGATTGCGAGGCCACTCCGCTGCCGCCACTTCATGTATCGCTTCTCGCCTCCGCCCTGGAATTATAGCCACCGCCGGGGAGGTCCCCTCCCGCTCTCTGTACTCAAAACTAATTGGAATCATGCGTGTTTTTCTGTGTTTTTTTTAATTTTCTTGAGAATGATGCAGAAAGTTTTGATTTTTAGGGATCTATTGGCGTTTTTGGATCTATTTTTCTTTTCTTGATTATATACAGAGTTTGTAGTCTCTTGATTGATTTTGTATGTGCAACAACAGGTTGGTTTCATCTGCTGGTTTGATTTACGGTGCAAAGATGTGTTGTTTAAGATGGATGTAGCGAATGGAGTTCCTGTTTCATCGTTATGTTTCAAACCAGGTTAGTACTTTCCGTTCCGTTTTTTCTTTGGTATACTAGTTTCAACGACCTTGCTATTTCTGCATTCTTAATATTCTTTCGTGATCCATGCTTATACTTTAGTGCAAAGCTAGTTGACATGGCTGATAGAGCAGGAAGTTTGTGTTTATTGTGGCTTTTTTCAGAGACTAGTTTATTCTGTATCACTATTAAGTATCTGATGGCTCCATATGGTTTGTCATCGTTTCTTGCGAACTTCAACTAGATGCAGGGAATATTGTAGTGAGATTTTGTTCGGGAAATTTCCCTATTTAATTTCTGCACGTATAACGGGCTATTGTTTTGGTCAATGAATTTTTGAAGAATTTCATTGATTTTATGTTTGTAAGGATAGGTTGGAAGGAAAATTTTAATTGATGATGTAAATCTGAGACTATTTTCCTTTCCTGATAAAGTTCACTATCTATACTTCATCTACATAATGAGTACTTGAGGTGCTTTTTCTATAGATCAACAACATGAAAAATATGTTTTGTCGGCACAGATTATGAGAAATATGTTTTGTTGGAGAATTTCCGTGCAGCCTTCTTGTTAGTGAAATTTTATCTCATTGTTGCATGCGTAGGGAATGAAGACAGCGTCTATATTTCTGCTGGCAATGAAGTCAAGTGTTTTGATCTCCACATGGTATGCATAAATTGATTTGACCTTGTTAAATTGTTTTTGGAATGTTCTCTCGAAGGTTTACAAATTAATCCATCTGATTCTTGAGCAATATCTCTTCTGTTTGTGTTCTGGCTTGTTCATAAATGTACTAAGATGTTTGCATACATTCTCTTTTCCAAAGTTAAATTTTTTGAACCGTCCCCTGTGCTTTCTACTAATAATATGCATTTGATTTTGATATACTAGTCATGCGAGTTGCTTGATTTGCTTTCTAAAACTTTTATATGTTGTTGCATGCCTAATGTTAACAATGACACTAATCCGTTGACTGTTACAATTAAAGACAGATTCATTGAAGCAAATTGAATGCTACAACTATAACAAGGATGAGATAAATCAGGTATAAAATCTAAATGTTTGTATTATTTGAATTTTTTGTTATGACATTGTTTGTTGGCATTAAATTTTTCTGCATTTCTGTTACGAGGATAAACTATATAATGGTTTTGAAGTGAAAGAGAATCGAAAGAACTGAATTTCATGATAGGGTTATGTTTAGCTTTACTTATGTCTCGGGATCGGGCGATCGGCTGCATCTTCGTAGTAAACCTTCAGCTTTCTTTTCTGAATTTTTTATCTATCCATATTAATGTAGACAATCTAGATTTTTCCCTTGCCCGTTAAACTAAATCATAAATACCAACCTGTTATTGATATGTCATTTGCACAATTGCAGATTGCTTTCCATTCAAAGTCACCGTTCCTTGCTGCGGCAGATGATACTGGAGATGTGAAGGTATTTTTATTTGACAGAGAGGTTTTACGTCCATCACAGGAGTATGCCATCTGCAATGTTTATGGAGCTGTGGCTGAGACAATGACTCTTGACTTTGTTGTAGATCATCGACACCCAACAACGATGTATGTTCAAAACACTAAGAGCTGGCCACAAGAGTGTATGCTTCTTTTCATAAGATATTTTGAAATGTATTTCTTTAGGAAGATTACAGTTTATTTGGTCGTTTTTTATGGGATTTTTATTTCCCTTCAAACGTTAGATGCAGTGTTCTGATCTTTTGATCTTATGGAAAGCTTGTTGACCTTAAACTTCTCTTAAGTTTTTTTTTCCTTTGAATTGCTACAGCGGATAAACTTCTCTTAAGGTTGATGTCCCTTAGATTTGATATATATTATTACATTACTTAACGGTTTTAATTTTTTATTTTCATATTATTTGCAAACTTTTGTAACATTTACTGTCTTCTTCAGATTTGCAGCACTTTTCAGTTTCTTTCTTGGAAGAATTGGGAAGGTAAATTTTGTTTATATGCATGAGATGATGTCGAGTGCATTTGGTCATTTCTTCAACCTTTTTAACACCTGTGTGCGGGCAGGAAAAATCCTAGTGATAATGTAAGGTCTAGAAATTCGAACGACGTAACCTGACTGCATGCAAATTTAGGGTTTTATTAAAACGTTTATTTAATTATTTGCATTTAATGCATGGTTATGACATGATTTCATGTGGCATGGTTTATTAAGATCACATGTTATAGAGCTTCTAGCATGGTTTATTAAGATTACATGTTATAGAGCTTCTAGCAGTATTTCACGCTCGAACGAGGAACGGAGATCGAGGACAGTTGAGGAAAAAAGTTTTTTTATTAAATAATTATTTTAATTATTTATTATATGATATAATTGACATGTAAATTTCGAAAATGGGCCCTTTGTAGTATTTTTACACGCCGACCATATTTTAAACCGATAGCCGATTTTTAACAAATCAGATGACTTTTTGAGGGTTCGGATAATATTTTTGAAAACGTACCAAAACAAAATATTTTTCGTGCGTGTTATTTGGCCTAATGGGTTTGTTTTGGTTAGTTTTTGAGCCAAGCCTTACACCTCATTATTTTTAAAACCTAGGCCCAATAGTCACTTATTTTACTATCAAATAATCCACCCAAACCCTAATCCCTCCCTTCTCCCATTCAGCCGGACCAGCCCTCTCATCCTACAGCAGGTTTGTCTCGGTTTTTTAAGGAATTTTCATAGAAACGTCGCCCCGTTCTTTCTGGTGTTCGTCCCTCGCTCCGTTGGTCGTCTTTTTTGCGTACAATCCTTCATTAAGGCACACCCTATACCCTTTTTTTTCTCATCGATCACATCACGATATGTAGATTGAACGTTTATGCATGATATTCTATAGATCTATTATTATGCATCGAATTTACATGGCTTTACATGAAAAATATTAGATTTCTTCACTTGCTTCTCACGATTTTTGGATGGTTCGAAGGGCTGCCAGATTCTCGTAGATAGAGGCTCGATTCACAGCAAGTCTGGAAGATATTTAAGCACTAGATCAGATCTGGGATCGTGTCATGGTAGAGGACCGATAGGACAATGCATTTGGGAAGCCGTGTGTTTCGTTTGGTTAGGGTGAAGGGGCAGCTGTGCATGGGCGCATTCCAGGCGTTGGTTCAGGTCCTGGTGGGTCTGAGTCGAACCCCGAGTGGCTCATGGGTTGCTGGTCGCAAGGGCTATGGCCGTGGTTTAGAGATTAAGTCGCGTGGGTCGAGGGTTGGGTCACGCGGGGGGTCTTATTGCGATCCTGCGGGTTTGGCTCGCTTTGGGTGGTCTAGGCAGGCGCTCATTGGTCTGGTCTTGGTCCGAGGTTGAGTAGGGCCTGGTTGTGATGGGTTGGGGATAGGGCCGAGAGTTAGCGCCTGAGGGTCAAGTTAGGGTTCGGGTTCTCGTGTACGGAAAATTCCAGCGGCTTGCAAGGGGTTTTCGAAGGTCTTGTATGGTCTGGATATGGTTGTTTGAGGCCTAGTTAGGTGTCATTAGGTCATGGTTTAACTGAAAATGCATGTTCAAAATGTATATGTTAATTATGAAATTGAATTTTTATGAAAATGTCGGAAAATACGTTGCATGATTGGTTTTAAGAAAATGTATGTATATGCATGAATTTTACGAGTGATGAATACGATGACATGTTTTTGGAAGGAGATGAGTTGGCTGTGACTAATACGAACACGAACGTGTAAGGCCGATGCTCAGTGGATGGGTAAAACTGTCGCTGATATCCTCGTCGCCGGGTACCACGGTTTTACGTAGATGGATCCATCGACCTAGATCGGATACGAAAGTCACAACTAATGATCTGAATTTAATAAGAAAAAATGAACACGTATATGATGATATGATATGACGCGATTTGATATGACTCGACATGTTTACGTTCATGTTTACATTCTTAAGAATCATGAAACTTATTTTAATTACAATACTTTTCACTGTTGCGTGATATATATATGTACTTATTATAACGGTTCAAGTGTGTTGAGTCTTTAGGCTAACCAGGTGTAATTGATGCAGGTGAACATGTTGTTATGGTGACTGGAGGCGTTGAAGACTGAGTAGGCTGAGT
>NC_133306.1:5096327-5115018 GCF_012295235.1 Primulina huaijiensis
TATATATATATTTGTTATAACGGTACAAGTGTATTGAGTCTTTAGACTCACTAGGTGTGATTGATGCAGGTGAGCATGATTTTGAGGAGACTAGAGGTGCTGAGGACTGATCTGGTGGAGTACGTTAACCCGAGGACCTTGCGTATCTTCCGCATTTATGATATTATGATTTTGGTGTCATGGGTTAAAACAGTATTTTTTTATGTGCTTATGAAATTTAACTTGCTGGGGATTTGATGGATTTTGGTAGCATGATTGAGTTTTCTTTTAAAACACTAGACTTTTAGGATTTGTTTAATTGCAGTTACTTTTCAGTGGTTTGATGGCCTCACACTATGCATGGTTTGACGTATATATATATATATATATATATATATATATATGTGTGTGTGTGTGTCTGTGTGTGTGTGTGTGTGTGTGTGTGTGTGTGTTCATTTTTCGGCCAAGGAACTTTTAAAAAAAAATTAGTAGCATTTAAGTAGTAGACGTTACAGATAAAGTATCTCACAATCAGTTTTCTAGTGGATAAAGAAAGTTGTATTTTCAGTAGTATTCTATGGGTTGATATCTGTTTTGCATCATTCTAGACTATCGATATCTGTTTTGCATCATTCTAGACTATCAACTGTCTTGAATATCTTTTATGTTAAATAATATGATATTCTGGCTGCTAAATATTCATGTTTTAGTTGCTATGCTATGTCTAATACATCAGTGTTTTCTGTTATTTCATTTTAATTTTGTTTGTGGTGGTTGTTGCAGTCATATCTGGGGGTCTTGATTCAAAACTTGTGATGTGGGACTTCTCCAAAGGACGATCAAATAAAATCATGGACATGGGTATAAATTCATCCTATATGTTCTCCTCATCTGTTCTCCAAGTTCTTTTGTTATATCCTTTTTTTTTTCCATTAACATTTGTTATTGAAATACCTGATACAGGCAACAAAGGTGATGCAGGACAGTGTCTAAACCCAGCTTTTATCCATAGTCTAGCAGTTCCTGAAGTAGACATGGTTGATGAAGTTGGAAAGATCTGTGTGGTGGCAGGGGTGATGGTGACATCAGTATACTCAATGTTGATACTTCCCCACTTAAATCCAAAACTGTAAAGCCTAAGCTAGGAACCAAATCTAAGTCGACAACAAAAGATGCTGAAGCTTTTGGTTCCCAGGATCAAGATCGAATGGATAGAGGACTGCATTTAGACTACTCAATTGGTGGACACACTGCTGCAACATCCTCCGTGTAAGCTATGCTGTGGTGTTGTGCTTGTTTGTTGAAATCTAATTGTTGTAAAGTATTTTGTATTCGTAGTTGATAAATAACATTCTACCAGGGCCTTTTCTATGTTTGGAGAGAAAGGGAAGTTTATCATTTCAGGTGGGAATGATAAGTCTATAAAATTGTGGGATTGGTCAAAAGCTTACGAGGATGGTCTGGCTGGCCATGGCAACCATCTTCTACGCTTGAACAATTACTCTGAAAAAAAAGGTGGGTGAACACAATCATCTCCTTGGTTATTTGATTGCCAAGGACTTGCTTTTTCCGGTTGTCATGGGATTGTTTAGATTGGTTTTTACTTTCCAATTGGCTCTGCACCACTCCCTGTGATTCAGAAAACCTTATTGTTTGCGACACGTCCAGCGCAGCGAAGGTTTATACTGTAGGGCGTATCAGTGTGCAGCCTTAGGGTCTGTGTGCAGCTGTTGGAAAGCTTGAGATGGGCCTTTTTGCGCATGAAATTTTCTAGGCTGTGTTTGCTAATGTTTTAGTTTACGGGTTTGATATGTATTTGATTTCCCCTTTAACGGGTGTACTTTATGATATATAAGATCGTTGAAACAAAAATTACTGTTGACTTTTTTCCGCACGATATTGTGAGATTGCGTTGCATAGCATTTTGATGGTGTCACTGGGCTTTGGTCTATCATTTGTGTAAATGATTTGTATTCGCAACTAGATCTGCATCTCTAAAATGGTGCTTAATGTGGGGATGAATATATCAATGCGGTACCACCATATTTTTTACCTTGTTGGGCTAGAACACAAATATAACTACAATGTGATTTTACCGCAGCAAGTATTTTACTAATCGGTGAAGGCATATATGGTTAGTACTCGCGTTGTATGCTGCTGGAATCGGAAATGTGCATAAAGAATATTATAATACCTAGATTCCCAAAAAAAAAAAAAACTAGAAAGAAACCAAAATGGTCAAGTTTTCGAGCTCAGAGCCATATTTCCGGGAACCCAATAAATTGCTTGAGTTTGATTGTAAAAATGTGAGTGAGAATTGCTCAAAACTTTAGTCAGTCAGCCTTATTTTCAGCTTTTCTGTGTGTTTTAGTTTGGTCCAAAGTAAGCTTAAACCTCAAGGATTATTGGTTGGGTGAGTTGAGATGTAGCAAATCCCAACTGCAATTTTACTTCAAATTCCCGCAAATTTTAAATCTTACTGTCAAGAAAACGACCTTGCTTCCATCTTTATCCCTCCGGGTTTAAAAAGACATGACACCAACACCTCAACCCACATCTGATTCAACATCCCTTTTCCATCTTTCGAATTCCATTACAAAAATAGCTCATACTTCGCATTGATTTCATATCAAGCAATACGTTTACTTTTTGTCATACTTATAAAGTAGCAAAACAAGAATTTGGATTTCAAGTGCAGAGGAATTCAGGAAAATTACAGCAGGAGGTGAGAAGTGAAGATGATGGAGCCTGGGGTTCTTTCATGCAGCACGTGTGGTGAAAAACTGGGATTGAGTTCTAATGGTCAATTGTTTGTGGCTTGCCACGAGTGCAATTATCCCATCTGTAGGTACTGTGTGGACTACGAAATCAAGCAAGGACGCAACATGTGCATGCGTTGCGGCACTCCTTATAATAATGGTACTAAATCTTGAACTTTATTTCTCCGTGCTTAATTGTGTCTCCGATCCTTCATGTCAAAGGGCTCTGATCAGTCCCTGCAGAAGTTCAACGTTCATGATATGCTGCCTTGTAACTTCTCTTTGATTGCGGCAAAAATCTGCCCACTGTTTGGACCTCTAAAGAAAAAGAATCTCACTTTTATCTCAAATTTGTAAAGACATTAACTTGTTGAGAGATGATGAACAGATGACAAGGAGGAGACTGATATTGGAGAAAAAGAATCTGGAAATCATATGAAAATGGCATCACGTCTTGATACAGTGCAGGTATTGTTCACCAAAATCGTTCAGACAGTTTTGAAGCTAAAAGACCAATATATTTACTTGTAAGATGAGGAAACAGTGTATTTCATTGTTTGTTAAAAATGACGAAGACGATTAAGCTTAACGCATAAAATCTTTTTATTGGTTTGATGTTTTGCAGGATACTGGAATTCATGCTAGAAATATTAGTACTGTTTCTACAGTTGACAGTGGTGTGTAAAATATTTTTTTCATGCTAGTATGAATTCCTCCATTTATATTAGTGAGTAAAATTTTATTGAAGTAGTCTTTTCTTATCTAAGTAGAATACATAGATGATACTGGGAATCCAATATGGAAGAATCGTGTGGAAAGTTGGAAAGACAAGAAAAACAAAAAGAAACATGCAACAAAGGAGAAAACAGAAGCACAAATTCCATCCGAGCAACAAATGGAAGAAAAGCCGCAGTAAGTATACTGATATAAGGTTGTGAACTTTTTGAAAAAAGTCGTGGATTTTGGATTTTTTTACTTGGGATAAGACGCAAACTTATTGCAGATCAATCGACGCTTCACAACCACTTTCAAGAGTGGTTCCACTACCCAAATCCCAACTCACACCATACAGAATTGTAATCATTATGCGACTGATTATTCTGGCCTTTTTCTTCAATTATCGAGTAACAAACCCTGTCGATAGTGCATTTGGACTGTGGCTCACTTCAGTAGTTTGTGAGATCTGGTTTGCCTTTTCGTGGGTGCTGGATCAGTTCCCTAAGTGGTCTCCAGTTAACAGGGACACATACATTGATAGGCTATCTGCCAGGTGTGCTCTCTTTTGATCCTTGATGCTTTTGTTTGTCTTTGCTAACATAATATTTCTCTTCTTTTCATCCATTCCTTTTGTTATAAGTGGCTGAACTATCACAAATTGGGGATTTTGATTAAAGGTCGAAGCAAATATTTCTTGAATATATGATCTTTATGATATAAATTTTATTAACTGCATGCTAGGTACGAGCGAGAGGGGGAACCCTCTGAGCTTGCTGCAGTTGATTTTTTCGTCAGCACAGTCGATCCATTGAAAGAACCTCCTTTGATTACTTCAAACACTGTTCTTTCAATTCTGGCCATTGATTATCCTGTCGATAAAGTCTCTTGCTATGTATCTGATGATGGTGCCGCTATGCTAACTTTTGAATCTCTTGCGGAAACTGCCGATTTCGCAAGGAAATGGGTGCCTTTCTGCAAGAAGTATTCCATTGAACCAAGAGCACCTGAGTTTTACTTCTCACAGAGGATCGATTACTTGAAGGATAAAATACAACCTTCTTTCGTCAAGGAACGCAGAGCAATGAAAGTAAGTACAAATCTACATCTGTACACAGCCTCCAAGCTCTAGTTAACGATGAGATTGTTTTTATTTGTCGATAAGATCAACTTAGCTGAATAGTCTTTTTACGGTTTCTGATTTTGGATTTTAGAGAGACTATGAAGAGTATAAGGTCAGGGTCAATGCTTTGGTAGCAAAGGCTCAGAAAACGCCAGATGATGGCTGGACCATGGCCGATGGAACAAGTTGGCCTGGAAATAACACACGTGACCATCCGGGAATGATCCAGGTTCAATATATATTGGTTTAAAACTCGGGATTTTGTTGTTGAAGTTATTTATGAATTAACACCAACAATTTTTCTCTTACATGTATCGTTGTTGACACTGTAATCTAGATTTGTGCTTCTTCACAGGAACTTCTGTTGGGAAAAGTTAGCCTGACTGAAAACTAACCTAATGATCACAGCCTTTCCTGTTTCACCTTCAGGTGTTTTTAGGGAATACTGGTGCACATGATATAGAGGGTAATGAGCTTCCTCGGCTAGTTTATGTCTCACGGGAGAAGAGACCCGGCTATCAACATCATAAAAAAGCCGGTGCTGAAAATGCTCTGGTACTGATAGTTTTTAAATTTTTTTTTTTGTGTGTATTATTTCATGCTTTTAGTAATGACATTTGGTCTCTTTTCTTTAAGGTGAGAGTATCTGCCGTTCTTACTAATGCACCTTATATCCTCAATCTTGATTGTGATCACTATGTTAACAATAGCAAGGCAATTCGTGAGGCAATGTGTTTTCTAATGGATCCCCAAGTTGGTCCAGATGTATGTTACGTGCAGTTTCCTCAGAGGTTTGATGGGATAGACAAGAGTGATCGTTATGCCAACCGAAACACAGTTTTCTTTGATGTAAAGACTCTCGAGCTATTAAATCTAGAATCATGCTTCAAGACCTGTTAGTAGAAACTAGAAAATATTAAGGCAGCTGGTAAATATGTTTCTCACAGGTTAACATGAAAGGGCTGGATGGAATTCAAGGACCGGTTTATGTGGGAACAGGATGTGTTTTTAACAGACAAGCTCTCTATGGCTATGGACCTTTGTCTCTTCCCACTATACCAAAGGCCTCTTCTTCATCTTGCTCCTGGTTTGGCAGTTGTTGCTGTTGCTGCCGTGGAAAGAAGTCTGTAAAAGAAAAGAATCTCTCAGAGGTCCATCGTGATGAAAAAAGGGAAGACCTTAATGCTGCCATTTTTAACCTCAGAGAGATCGAAAGTAAGTTTCTTGAATCTTGATGTACCGGATCATTAGGCATCAAATGTGGAATCTTCAAATAGTAAAGTGCATCTATTTGGTCAAATCTGTAGGTTATGACGAGCATGAAAGGTCATTACTCATCTCTCAAATGAGCTTTGAGAAAACTTTTGGCTTATCTTCGGTTTTTATCGAGTCTACATTGATGGAAAACGGAGGAGTAGCCGAATCGGCTAATCCATCAACACTGATCAAAGAAGCGATCCATGTCATAAGCTGTGGGTATGAAGAAAAGACTGCTTGGGGTAAAGAGGTAAGAAATTTAAATCTTTTTAGTATCTGAATTATGTACCCCACGTGCTGATAATTCACTGGCTTGAATATGCCAAACGTTTGTGTTTGTAGATTGGTTGGATATATGGGTCAGTCACTGAGGACATATTAACCGGTTTCAAGATGCATTGCCGTGGATGGAGATCAATTTACTGCATGCCCTTAAGGCCAGCGTTCAAGGGATCAGCACCAATCAACTTGTCTGATAGACTGCACCAGGTTCTAAGGTGGGCTCTAGGATCTGTCGAAATTTTCTTGAGTCGACACTGCCCTTTGTGGTATGGATTTGGAGGCGGTCGCCTCAAATGGCTCCAACGCCTTGCGTACATCAACACCATTGTCTATCCTTTCACATCCCTCCCACTTGTCGCATACTGCTCATTGCCTGCCATTTGCCTTCTGACCGGGAAATTCATCATACCAACGGTAAAAATCTCACCTTAATCTTTCAAGCTAGATTCAAACATCTACCATTTTTTTCCGTGTTTTTAACTGATCTTAGGCGTGTTCCTTGGTTTAGCTCTCCAACCTGGCTAGCATCCTATTTCTTGGGCTCTTCTTTTCCATCATTGTCACTAGTGTGCTCGAATTGAGATGGAGTGGCGTAAGCATTGAAGCATTGTGGCGTAACGAGCAATTTTGGGTCATAGGAGGCGTCTCAGCTCATCTTTTTGCAGTCTTCCAAGGATTCTTGAAAATGCTTGCTGGAATTGACACAAATTTCACCGTGACAGCAAAAGCAGCAGAAGATGCAGATTTTGGTGAGCTCTATGTATTCAAATGGACGACAGTTTTGATCCCTCCAACGACTATTCTAATTGTGAACTTGGTCGGGGTCGTTGCTGGATTTTCGGATGCATTAAACAGTGGATATGAATCTTGGGGCCCTCTGTTTGGTAAGGTTTTCTTTGCATTTTGGGTTATTCTTCATCTCTATCCTTTCCTCAAGGGTCTGATGGGTCGACAGAACCGGACTCCGACCATTGTTGTGTTGTGGTCTGTTCTTTTAGCATCTGTTTTCTCTCTGGTTTGGGTAAAGATAAACCCATTCGTAAGCACAAATGATGCTTCCACAGTTGCTCAAAACTGCATTGCTATTGATTGTTGAGTTTAAGATCATGTAAGGGTAAAATTTAGCAGCCAAGAATGCTTGTTTTTTTTTGGTTAATGTTGTAATAAGTTGGTTTTGGTTTGAGATTTCAAATCTCGATTTGATACTAAAAAATGTGCCAATGCAAAATTCACATGCACATGCGTTACCATTGAATCCAGTCGTTTGTAAGTTTTTATTTTATTACTCTTCTGGAGTTTTACAGACATCGCGTAGAACTTTATTTGCATACTTCATTTTAGTCCAGAAGCAAAATTTAAAATTTTAGGGTATAAATTATCTTCATTTTTTAATAAAACCATGATATATTGAAATTTAACAATTTTTTTAATTGAGAAATATTGTAACGATCACGGGTCAGATTCGACATGAGACTTAGCTCATACCCATACACTATTACTGGTCATGGACCGTATGTTAGTTCAGTATATGTCGTATCTCATATATTGTCACTCATAGAATATCTCACATTTGGATGTTTCTTTTGTCTCCCCTAACACTTGAAAACATAGATTCTGAGAGTGAGATATTCTATGAGTGACGGTGCATAGACATGATCTACGGCTCATACTGGACTCACCTATGACGCATAACCAGTAATTATGCATGAACATAAGTTGAATCTCATGTTAGGTCACCCTACTACCATAATCATTACAAATATAAGGCACCACTTAGTGCCAAATATGATGTATGAGTTAATTACATTATGTTATTCAATAATTGACTCAAATATTATAAATAATTAAAATTTTAAATCATTATATTAATTTCTATGATCTCAACTAACGGATATATAATTTGTAAATAAATAAAAATGGTCCACTAGTGGGATCAAAACTATGGCGTAAATTAAACCCAAAGTCTCAAAATCTCTACTCAAAGTAGTTTATATAACAATTGTTGCATAAAGGAAAATAATTATGAACAGCCATGTATGTATAGGAGGATCATAGCTTAAAACATAATATCATAATTTTTACAACTTTAATTAATGGAAAATCTCTGCTTCTACATTTTATTTATATACTTTATTTTTAATTAAATACCCCTCTGGATCTTATATTTGACCCATTGACTTATGTTACTGTAATCTTTTTGATCATTGAATTACTTTTATGACCCTTTCTCAAAGGCAAATCCTTAACCTTACCCGTCACTCGAGATAGAGATTTGTGTAAATATATCAAAATCTAAGGGTTAAAAGATGTCCATCCAACTGTCACACACCTTCTTTAAATATGCATATATTATAAAGTAGACTGCCATAGCTCAGCTCACGGTATACTGAATCTCAGTAAGAATGTCACTGTATCCTCCCCTCCTCTCCCTGTTCCTCCTCATCTCCTCCACCGTCTCCGCCACCGCCGAGACGGCTGCCGTCTCCCCTGTTTCATCTCCTTCCTCCTCTCCGACCCCAAAACTGCCCTCCCCCTCCCCTATTTCAACTTCTACCCTTGACCCAGAACAACGAACAGCACTCGATTCCCTCAATATCCCAACGCCCAAGGACCCCTGCTCCCCGCAGCCTCACCTCTCCTTCGCGGCCACCTGTGACTCCTCCTCCCCCTTCCGTCACCTCCTCTCATTGTCACTCTTCAACTGCTCAGACGACGTAGCTCTGTCCTCCACCGCCCTCAAGTCGCTCTCCACAGTCACTTCGCTCAGCTTCCTCAACTGCCCCATTCCCGTCATTCGTCTCCCCATTGAGTTCGCCTTGAATCTTCGGTCATTCACTTGCATCAACAGCCTGAAGAAGCTCACAGGGGTCTGGCTCAGCAGGCTGGAGAATGTTACTGAGTTAACTGTTTCAAAAGCTATTGTAACTGCTAGTGGCCCTTCTATTATACTCAACAACATGAGATTCTTGCATTCTGTTACTCTCTCACATGCAAATCTCTCCGGTTTTCTCCCTAAACATTGGCATCCGAATCTTACTTTTGTCGATTTATCTGGAAACAGTCTGAAAGGAGAGATACCCCTTTCCTTGACCCGCCTTGAAAATCTTGTGCACCTGAATCTTTCATCTAATTCCCTTGATGACACGCTTCCCAGCACAATTGGAGACTTAAGCGCCTTGCAGAATCTTTCTCTGGGGTCAAACTCGTTATCAGGTCCGATCCCGCAGTCTCTAGCTGAATTGTCAGGGCTGATGCACCTTGATCTGGGTTCTAATCAGCTGAATGGGACGATCCCGAATTTCATACGAGATATGAAGAGTTTGAAGTACTTAAATCTTGAAAGGAATAATTTTCATGGGGTATTGCCTTTCAATGCAACATTCATACAGAAATTGGAGGTGCTCAAGGTTGGTGAAAATTCCAATCTTTGTTACAACCACACAACATTGGGATCAAAGTTGAAGCTTGGTATTGCTCCTTGTGATAAACACGGGTTTCCTGTGTCTCCTCCGCCGGCTAAGGATTCTTCTGATGATTCAAGTGATAATTCTGATGAATCAGATTATGGTGATGTAGAGGACAAGAAGCATCACCATGGACCTAGTAAGATTGTTCTCGGTGTTGCAATTGGGCTTTCTTCCATTGTCTTTCTCATTGTTTTCTTGATTCTTTTATCTAAATGCTGCAAATGAGTTTGTGACAAAAGATTGTTTGGTTGTTCATTTAGCTTAGGAGATTTGTTGGTTCAACGTCATAATTGTTCAATTCATTCCTTATTTATGTAAAAGAAATTTCAGAAAGAGACGAGGGGAAAAGAAAAGGAGGATTTTTTTGAGTCTGATTAATTTCACTTTTATTTTTTAATTGTATTTTGCCTGCTCTCATTTTTGAACACTTTCTCCTCGGCCTTTGATTTTGCCTTTTTGTTCTTTGATTTTCTGGATCTGCCATGTTTTGATTCCATCATGCACGGAGTGTATTTACATTTTGATTGAAGCCAAATGAACTATCAAGTTGTTTCTGGTCATGTGTACGACACTGCCGTTGATTATAGTATCAGGCTTTGGGGAAAGATTTAGCATGGCACTACAGATGCACTGAGTGCTCGAATCTGAGTGTAACTTCATAGCTAAAATCAATGCTCTTGTTGAGATGCAAGTGTCATGATTTTCATCCTATTAAATTTTTCATAACCCGAAATTAATGCTTTTGTTGAGACACAAATATCATTGCTATGAATATGCTATAAGAGCTACTGATGCTCAAGTGCTTGAATCTGATCACATCATTCACGTGTGACGATCGCGATGGTATGATGGTTTACATCATAATATATTAAATGCCTCCTCTCCGAGGATAAAGGTTTAGTTGAGATGCAAACCTTGTTATCCTTCTTGATTGTATGACTATGAGACGTCCGCTTAACAACTCACTAGTCCGCTTATCTTACATTAGATCGCTACGCTTCTAAGCATGGATCTGCTAACTAGTTCTGTAGGAAAGGTCGATTTGACATATTTTGGGGTTGCATTTTGGTTCCTTCGATTTCTTTTCCTTTTCCATGGATATGTTACCTGATAAACATCCTTGTTCTTGAAATGGAAGTCCCTTCAAAGGCAATTCATGGTACAGTATTCCAATTGCATTCCAATAAAGTAAACATGATGTACGTTGTTTGTTAGAATTGATACTTTTCATGTTCAAAATCATAAATACTTCTAAAGGTTTGGATTATATCCTTACGAGGAATTCATCCATTTGTTTCTCACTCGCACTCTCGTAGTTCCTCGAGTTCATGTAAACTCGATATAATTAAAATTATAATAAAATGAAACGGAAAAATGATTTTTTCATGCTTAGTCTCAACCGTTGCTATTTGTTTGTGGTGGTGGGAAGTTGTTATCATTAGTATGTTAAACACAATTATTAGTGTTACGGATTCATAATAATACCAAGAAAGTTGATGACATTGATTTGCATTAAAAATAGAACGTTTGGATATTGGATTAGTTGGTTAGGGGATCAATTTTCTAATTTGTCTCTCACATTGGAAAACTACATCTAATCAAACACTGAAC
Source organism: Primulina huaijiensis (assembly GCF_012295235.1). Lineage (NCBI taxonomy): Eukaryota > Viridiplantae > Streptophyta > Magnoliopsida > Lamiales > Gesneriaceae > Primulina > Primulina huaijiensis. The sequence goes on from NC_133306.1 coordinate 5,107,520, forward strand.
TAAAGATAGAACTACGGTTTCATGTCAGATAAGATTATTATTAAATATTAATTATTATTATCTTTCTTATTTTACTAACATAATATTGTAGTCATGAATCCAATTTGCACGATATGTTATGTTACAATGATATATTTGAGATATAATAAAAGAAATAATTAATTTTTTTTTTAAAAAAATATTCATGTTAAAAATTAATATTTTAATATTGAATATTTGAATATTGAAAATTAGGTAAAATTAGGTGTTGAATATTGAAATTTGTGTGTGATGATGAAGGTGATGATGTAATTTATTTTTAAATTATTTGTAAAGATTTTCTATAAATAGATATCTCATTTGTGAAGAAAATCACAATTGAGTTGAGAGAAAAATATTATAAAGTGTGTAGTGTGATAATTTTGAGAGTTTTAGATTTTTACTTTTTACCGTAAATTTTTACTTTTTCACAACCATTCAAATATATTAGGATGATTACATTTTTCTTGATATTTATACAGCTTCTTCATCAAACAGTTATGTTCACATTTCATGAGCTGTTGAAATCCAAAATTTTTGGACAGGATATGTTAAATTACAAATTTCGCTTTGGATCATATCTTGTTCTTGACTCTCGCATTATCCAAAAAGTACGAAGATAAAAAAATTATGAGTGCGACTGTTTTATACTCAAATTGGGAAAGAATCTTCAATTGATTTTGTTTAATGGCAAAGGGTTTGAATTTTAGATTTCCTCCGATATTTGTGCAATTCGGTTGGTGACTTGGTGGGTCTGAACAATTTTCGTTTTCTGGGAAAAAATGCATTTTGACTTACAGGCTCTCGCAGTAGGTAGATGCAGGAATCATGTGTTCTTGGCCCCTCTGAACATTTGTTTGAGCATCTGCATGCGTACAAGCAGCCCTCTGCTGAAGCAATGTTGGAGGTTCTTTTCCAATCAAGAACGCCAGGGAAAGGTTTTACAGTTGAGTGTTGTGTCGTACATTGATTCTGGCAACTTAATTGTAGTTGAAAATCTTACAGGGTGAAGGCATTTGTCATCGTAACTCTTAAATTTTGCATCTTAAGTTATGCACCTTTACCTGATAACTCCATCTTAATCTAGTTTAGAATTTTGAATTTAATTTTCTGATAGAGAAAACAAATGCAAGAAAGGGAGTAAATCTCCATCTCCACAAAAAGATTCACAAAAGAGAGAAAAAACAGCACAAGATTCATCAACAATGAGCTTGGACACACCTCCATTTCCGCTGTTGCCACCTTCGGATTTCTCTAGGTAGCCATCAAATTTACCGTCGGTATCAAGACCAAAAGACACAGTTGAAGCTAGGACTGAAATTTAACCTATTATTTTCTTCGATATTGTTATGTATGTAGCTCAAATGAAATTCCGAGCATCTGTAATTATTAAATTCCAAAATGTAATCCACCGGTGAACAGATGGTAGGACCTTTCACGTTGAAATGCAGAGTTCGATGTGGCCGCGAAAATGTTGAGGACGGGCTTCTGCTCTTTTGCCTTTTTGTCTCTCTCAATTTGAGTTAGGCTGTGGGAGCAAAAAATAATAAATTCCGTTGCCGGGACTTGAACCCGGGTCTCTCGGGTGAGAGCCGAGTATCCTAACCAACTAGACTACAACGGATTTGTCGGTGACAGATGACTTAAAAAGTATTTTTTTTTAAACTCTTTCTTTGTAGTTGAATATGCGGGAAATTGGCCTTCAGTCCCCAGCAGTCGTTTTTTTTGTGTTCAGTCCTTGGGTACTTTTTTAGTACCACATTTTCACATGAAGTGCACCACAATTTGTATGATACAGTACCACAATTTTGTGGGTAGAGAGTGAACCCAAAGAAATGTTTTGATCATGGATTTTTCACCAACTTCCTCTTGAATATATGGTCTCATATTATCCAGTTGCATTTTAATTATGACACTTTCTTGTGAGATTTTACATCCAGAGTTGCAAGAGTGTATGTGTGTGTGTGTGTGTTTTTTTTTTTTTAAGAAAATGAAACCAATTTCATTAAATTAAGCCAACTTTGATGAGAAATATCACATAAAATCAACATTTTTATATGAATAATTATTGAAAGAAATGTGATTTATATCCTTTATTTAAACATATAAGGCTTCGAGTTCTTAAATAATTAGACATAATTTGTGGCAGAGGGGCCTGCGTCCGCGTGGCCCATGCAAAAAATAAAATAAAAAAATTAGACATGATATCTTTTTTGTCTCCAAGTTTTTTTTTTAAAATGTAAATCTAATAATCATCCTTAAATTTCTGGTCAAGTATATAAGATGCTAAAGACAGAAAGAAGTCCATATTTTATATGAAACTGCTAGTTTTGTCTTATAGCCTATATATCAAGCCTTTAGCATGAATGTATGAAAGGAAATTTTTAGTTTTTGGGATTTGAATCTTTTTAATGGATTTTAAAAATAATTTTTCCTATAATTTATGATCTCCATTACATACTTATTATGTATAGCATTTATCATCGTAAATCTTTTTGTCATAGTTTTAAAATTATATTTTAATAGTTTTTTAAGGTATTATATTAGTTTTGATATGTTGTCTATCTACCGTCTATCCCCATTTCTGTATCCACAAATGAGGTGACATTCAATAGACGAGTGTCACCTCACTTGTGAGTACGAAGATGAACAACGTGGACGGACATCATAATATTACAAATAACAAATTTGGTCACATTGGCCTATACATACAACTAACACGACCATTGCTCTTACCTGGGCAGGTCAAAGAACTACTTTGTTTGAACATTTCAATAGTGAATATTCAAGCTATTCCATTTTAACACTGTAATACTTCAAACAGTCAGTAAATAATGTCTCCACCAATCTACATAGGTGAACTTACTCTTTTGTTGATCTCTGAGACTCAGCTGAAGACTGCGAAAGCAACGGCGGCTGAACCGTTCACAACGTGAGTGTAATTAATGTTTTTTCTTGTAGTTTTAGTCGGCTCGCTAAAACATATTTACACGAAAAAACCAAGGGACGACGAATGCAATCACCAAGCATGCCATTAAGAAGTTACATAGTCGTTGACCTCGCAAACATCTTCTGCTGCCCTCTGATGAAACACGACTAGGATCTGTGGAGCTCCTATCGTTCCATGCTTCCATGAATCCATAATCACTGACACCTTTGATGTTTTTTGCAGTGTCGCCGCAGATTTCACATAATCTGTAAGCACATATCAAAACAATCATATACAATGAAGGTGAGGAAAAAGAAAAGTGCCTCTCAAAGAAAAGTACGTTTAAAACTCATATTTAGCAGAAGAGAGTGTAACCATGATTTACAATTGGAAGCTTTACACTCTTGGAAGGACGCAAAATATTTGAGAAGGATCTTGGCTTTCATTTTTACTCCTAGTAAAACTGAATTTTCATTTTAAGTTCCCCCTTACGAGCTGTTGCACATTAAAGTTAAAAATTCTCAGATTTTACAATCCATGTTGTCACATAGATGCTTCCTTTTGGAGTACTATGGATAGTTTGCTTGAAGTTTTCCAAGAATTTCAAGGCTGGCCTGGCCTGGCCTGGCCTCTTTCACCATATCCTAAAGTAAATTCTTATACACTTCAATTCATATAAACAATCAAGTCACAATTTTAACGAAGGACAAGAAATTATCATCCTAAAGAAATATGAACAAACACAAGATCACTTACCTCAGGGAGATGGGAGGAACAAATAAACATTTCAAAACAGAGATCTCCATCGATTTGACAGACGTGAAATTAAACAAGAAACGAATTTCCCGCATAAATTAGTAAAAATATAGAGCAAAATCAAGATTACCTATTTCCTCGGACCCTAAACCAAGCCTCGGCACAATCCAAATGCGCAACTCCAAGCTCACCTGTACATCTACAACCAAGCTCGATCAACCCCGTCAAGCTCTTCCCACTTTCCTTCGCACTCAAATGGCATATTCTACAAACCCTTTGGTTATCCCCCATAGCATCGTTGCAATTAACATCAATGACAAAAGATGAACGCTTATCTTCCATTTTTTCAGTCTCATCCACTGGTGCTGCATTATTCACCGCCGTCCCATTTACCTTCGAACCTGGATCTGCAATTTCATGTTCTCCCACTTTGATTACATCCCCCAGATTAGCTGGATTACTGGACTCATCACCGTTGGCAGTATCAATATGCACGCTTCGATTGATTTCTCTCAACTCAGGATCCATCAATGTTCAAACAGCAGTTCACAAATCAAAACCAAGACTTCAAAATGACAACCCACAGAATCCCATAAAAAGGAACAAGAAAATATGTAACCCGGAGAGGAAGGTAAGAGGGGGAATACGGTTGACTCAAAGATTGAGACAGGGATTGAGTAGTAGTGGATGGTGACACGTAGAGGAAATGGGTATAGAACAAGCTATCTTGATGAATAGTCTGAAGTTTCTTTACACTGTCAAGTTCACCAATTCCACTTTGAAAGTTGACATCAATGGATGCACAACACAGTAATTAATGCGAATGCATGTGTATGTATATATACACCCGATCAACGAACCTCACATGTATTGATAACCGTGGATGAGATATTTGCCTTAATGATGATATGGAATTTTTACATATTTACTTTAGTTTGTATGAAAACAGGGAAGGGCTGTAAATTTATTGACAGTTTAATTCAAACTGAAGTAAAGTCGGTCATCACATATGAATGAGTAGCACATAAAGCGTGGTTACGAAATGATTGGAAAATTTTCTTTCACTGTTCCTTCATTGATGGAGTAAATTTGATAGAGTTTCATGAAGCTGAATTACATCCATAGTCAATGACTTGCTATTTAAATTATATCAGATTTTAGATTCTACCGTTAAACTGTCCATAGTTAGACCACTCATTCTGTCTATAATTAGATTATTTATAAACTTCACGTTTCAGATATTCATTCTTGAACGAAATATGTTAATTATCTCATATCGATTATATAAAATTGTTTATGAGGTTGAATTAAAGCAAAGGCAAAAAGGGCCTGCGATATTTTCTGTGGGTACCATATCCATTTGACGATACGTAGGGTGTCAATCCATATTCACCTCAGTTCGTGCCAATAATTAATGCACTAATTTCAATCTGTCCGTAGTCATGTCTATATATTACTTATAAAAAAAAAAGTAGATTTGGGGTATGAACCAAGTGAAAATTAGTGGACATAAATGGTAGATAAAAATTTTGTATTGTGATTTTATTATATTGTTTAAAAATTATGTATTGATTGTATCAATTATATGAGAATTGGTGAAAAAAGTGTAAAATTTAGGGTCAAATTTGATATATTAAATTTGTATAAGTGAATGTATTGTTTATTCATTTAAATATTTTTTGAACTCATGAAACAAATGAGGATAATAGTAATGTTTTATTTTTTTTAATAGAAAATTGTAAAAATTGAATAGATATTTGATATTAAAAATAAATTAGAGAAATAATATTTTATTGATACATTATTCTTAGAAAAAATATTTAAAAAATAGATTTTTGAATATTTTTCATTAAAAATATTAAAAGAAAAAACATTTAAAAAATATATATTTATCTTTTGTACCTATAAAAATTTAAAAAGAATAACAACTTTTTTCATTATAAATTTTCTACTATCCTCTTAAATTGTGTATTTTTAGATTAATTGCATGGAAATTTTCTACACAATTTTTGAAAAATCAAATAAAAATAATACATTAAAAATGAATATATCTTTGATAATAAAATACATTTTTTATCTATATATATATACTTATAAAAATGTGGATCGTGATTTCTGTTTTTCAATTGTCAAAAGTTAAAAATGATCTCTTTATCAATACAAATAAAAAAACTCAATAAAGATATATATGTAAAATTCTAATTGTTGTTAGAGTAAAAATTAAATATTAAAATTTTATATTTATTCCACATAATATATAATTAATTAGTAGTCTAATTATTTCACCTAATATATAATTAATAGTCTAATAAATGCTAATAAATTATCACTTCAAAAATAAAATATAACTTTTATATTAATTTTCTCAAATAGTCCATGTTTATACTATCTTTAAATGTTTTATCATTTTAATTTTTTCTCTACATGTTATTTTATGATTTTAATGCAATTTGATAATTATATTTTTAGGGTAGTTTCTAATTAAATAATATATTATAATATCATAAGAAGATATATGAAAAAAATTATTATATGTGCAACAGTAGAATAACATGATAATAATATAATAATTTAAGTCTAATATTAACATATTTTATGGTTTTTAACTAAAAACTGAAAGTAAATAGTTAAATAAATTATTTAGGAGAATCTATATCAATAATTATGAATGTTATTATATTAATAATATCATAAAATATAAATCTCTTAGAAGAATTCGGTGAGTTTAACAGCTATAATAAAAAATTTAAAGATTTTGAAGAACTTTTTTTAAAAAAAATTATATATCAGACAAATTTATAAATTCAATAAATAAAANTCTACATGTTATTTTATGATTTTAATGCAATTTGATAATTATATTTTTAGGGTAGTTTCTAATTAAATAATATATTATAATATCATAAGAAGATATATGAAAAAAATTATTATATGTGCAACAGTAGAATAACATGATAATAATATAATAATTTAAGTCTAATATTAACATATTTTATGGTTTTTAACTAAAAACTGAAAGTAAATAGTTAAATAAATTATTTAGGAGAATCTATATCAATAATTATGAATGTTATTATATTAATAATATCATAAAATATAAATCTCTTAGAAGAATTCGGTGAGTTTAACAGCTATAATAAAAAATTTAAAGATTTTGAAGAACTTTTTTTAAAAAAAATTATATATCAGACAAATTTATAAATTCAATAAATAAAATTTGGTAGTATTTGAAACATCTACTAAGAATGTTTAAGATTTGGACATTAAGGATCTAAAGATAAACCGGTCATGATTTTCAAGAACAGTGAAACCAAAATTAGAACTAAAATCTTTTCTTGACTTCAATTATAAAATTAGCTCTCATAATATATAAATTTGAAGCATAACTGTTAAACAATTAGTTCTACAGTCTTATATATTGTATGACTATTTTATTTTTGATATTTAAAAATGGATCATAGTAGCAATTTTTAAAAAAATTATATCTCAGAGAAATTTATAAATTCAATACATAAAATTTGGTAGCATGTGAACTTTTGATTTATAATTTTTAATTTTTATATATGTTTTTTAATTATTTATAAAATTTTAAGAAAATATAAAAATCCATAGTCAAGTAAGTGACAAAAATATTGCATATAATCTGATTATGATACAACTCTAAAACTTAAAAATCAAATGATTTCAAATATTCAATACTACATCATATTTGATATTAAAAAATAGATTATAGAAAATAAATAATTTAAAGTGTCCAATGTACATACATATATAACACTAAGCACATACAAATACA
>NC_133306.1:5115165-5127960 GCF_012295235.1 Primulina huaijiensis
CAAATACAAAAAATAAAATTTTTTTATGAAAGTTTATTTCTTTGGTTATAATTCAAATTTTTATGGTGAAAATCATGCCGATAGTTTAAAATTTATATTTAATAATTATTTTGAGAGTTTATTTAATTTTATTTTATATTTACCATATAATATTATTTAAATGTATATTTTATTACATATATTGATTTATTTATTATTTTAAAATTATATTTAACAAAAAATTAATAGTCATCAATGTATTGTACGAAACATCGATTCTGATATAAAATTAATTATCTATGATATATAATTCTGAAAACAAAAGATAAAAAAGTTTCGTATGAGGTTAAATATTATTTAAATTGAATATTATGTTTTATATTTTACTATCAATATTATTATTTCATTGTTTTGATATTGTTTTGATGAGTTAGTCACGAGTATTTAAAATTGATAATTATTTGTCCTTGTGTGCTTCATTTATGTAAATTATGATTTGTTGAGTGCAATAATTGTCCCTACTTGGTAGAACGATCGAACCGTGATGCTTGAGCTGCTATGCGGTTTAAAAGATTTGAGTTGCATCATTACCACAAGTTATAGCTTTTGGTAAAGCGGCAAGCGCTCAGTCTTACAATTGGTATCAAAGCCAAGGTCACATGTTCGATTCCCATTGATTGCAAAGAGTTCAATTATTGGGAGGGAGATTGTTGAGTGCAATAATTGTCCCTGCTTGGTAGAGCGATCGAACCGTGGTGCTTGAGCTGATGTGTGGTTTAAAAGATTTGAGTTGCACTATTACCACCAGCTATAGCTTTTGGTAAAACGGCAAGCGCTCGGTCCTACATGATTTATGCATTAATAAAATTCATAATTTGATTGATTTTTATGTTATTATCCTAATACGTGGTGTTTGAATATATATTTTTAAAATTTGTTTCAGTTCTTTTCGTTCTATATATTATGTTCATTATAATTTATTATATAACAAAATCAACAGCTTGAATTTTAATTTGAGAAACAATTTTGAAAATAAGTTATATAAGTTTTTAATTAATTTATTTGTTTAATATGACAAGAGATTAAAACCAGATAAATAACAAAATGATTCAAATTATTTTTTAAAAAAATCAAAATTTTAATTTTTATTATATAATTGATATTTATGTGTATCGCACGTATTTCATGTTAGTTAAAATAAAAACACGTTGATAGTATTCATACATATTAAACTTAACTACGTTCAAGTTCTTTGGCCCACATTGGGATCAAATTTTTTTAGTATTAGAGGTTATTGGTGTATATGCATGGAATATAACGGCAATAGAAGTTGTACACTTGTACTGCATTTGCAAGGTTTCAGATGGCATGAAAGAACGGAAGGGTGTGTACTCTAATAAATCAAATCAGACCAAAACAATGAAGCATGCACTGTTTCTTAAATTTAAAAAGAACGAGCAAAATGGGGTCGAAAGATTCACCATTTTTTCAGACTTCCGACAAGCGACGCGAGAAAGAAAAGAGTGGCCTTCAAGAACTCAAATTTAAGGTAGCGAGCTAGCAGGAGTCACTTGCCAACCAAGAACGTGGACCTACCAATATAATGTAAACGTTTTTTTTTCTGGTATACATCATTCTTATATTCTTTACATTCAATCGTAAGATGCAATGTATACTATATGAAGGGTGTATGTAACCATATAAGAAGTAAACACGCCTTGTATTGTTTCGATGATGACTTTCTCATAAACACTACGGGGCGAACCGTGTAAGGACACAAGCACTTCCCCATGATTCGGAGTCAGGGGAGTTTTGAGTGTCTTTCCAACGGATAACTCGTTATCACTCACCTGAATCTTATCATTATAAATCTGAAAGGATGTACATCTGGAGTTTGCAGGCTATCCTTCACCTCAAATATTTGAGTGCCAAATGGCTCCTCCAACTTTGGGAGAACAAGAATCGAAAAATGAAACCATGATGGCTAACATAGAAAGTAGAAGGCATTGGCTTTTATCACAAAAGAAGACTAGGACAGGACAGTTTTATACATGAAAAGTGAAAACTATGGCAACGTTGTCTGATATACAGAAAGTAGATATGGACACACTAAACAATTGCCAGATGAATATGTTAAAGACTCCCGATCTGCAGTTTATCAGCACCAGAAAGTAGATATGGACATATGAACGCAGACCTGAGAAAATTTTGTAGACCAAAAATGGGAAGTTCCATTTTTGTACCAATAATTTATGCATTGATTAATTTGACCTAAATCACCAACTAGCACTCCACAAATCAAGGATGGAAGCAAAAACAACAGCCTGAAGATGAGTCCGACGAATACATGATTACCGAGGCCCTGAGAGTTCGACTGCTTCAGCAACAAAAGACGATTCTTCGCGGGCTTGGCTAAAGTTGCAAGGAAAACTAAATCTTGTGCCTTGACACAGATCAGCTACACCTGGTGACTCTGTAGGCTCCCTTTCTCCAGAAACTAAGATCTTCAAGACTTTTGACATTTTTGGCCTGAGGTCCGGACTTGATTGAGTGCATTGCAGAGTCAGTCCTACAGCCTTCTCTAATTCATCTGCATTGAAACATCCCCTTAGGTTTTTATCCACAAGCTCTTCCAATTTCTTGTCCTCATACAAGGTTCTAACCTGTGGGAATCAACAAGAAGATTAAAAAGTCTCAACTTGAAAATTTTGAATGATTAACTCAAAGAGCGTAAATTCTATAATCTTGACCAAAAAAGGTTTATTTATGCTTGTATCTATACTAATCTACACCGCTGTAAAAATTTAAAGGGAATGTCTATCTTCACAATTTTAAAACGGGCTCTTACCACAATACCCAAAGCTAAGAGTATCACTCATTGTGCAACTCAGATATTAAACTATAAACAAAGTACTTGGCTTTAATGGTTTTATTGCATAAACAGATACACAAGACGGTGCAATTCTTACATCCCAATAAGAAAAAAATTAAGCATGTGACACCAAGATTAAGTAGTTATCATCGCGTACAAAACGGTATCGCCAATTCTCAAAGTCAACAAAAATGAAAGGGAATTAAGAAGGCCATATTTGTAAAATCAACAAAAAATTTGCATACCATGCATGAGCAGACTATATTTGTAACTACAGTCTACAACAATCTTAATATCAAGTTGCATAGAAATATTGCATGCTCAATTGCTAGCCTTTTGAAAGGTCAAGTTTCTTCTTACCCAATCAAGGATCGTTCCTTTCTGAACTTGTACATTGGCGGCATCTAATGCCTTCTGTCCTGTTGTGAGTTCTAAAAGCAGTATGCCAAATCCAAAGACATCTGTTTTCTCAGAAGATTGACCGGTTGAGAGATACTCGGGTGCAATATGTCCCACAGTACCTCGTACTGCAGTCGTTACATGTGAATCCCGAGGATCTAAGAGCTTAGCAAGGCCAAAGTCACCCACAACAGCTTCAAAACTTTCATCAAGTAGAATGTTTGCTGCTTTGACGTCCCTGTGAATTATTTTTGGATTACACTGTTCATGTAAATACAGAAGACCACGAGCTGCCCCAACTGCAATGCACATCCGTTTACCCCAATCCAAAGACGGATTCTCATGACAAGGGTCTATCAAATAAAAATGGAAGTTTTAAACCATCAAGCTCACGGGGAAAAAATTTATAAATTTAGAATTGACAATTCAAATACATTAACTAATGCAAAATTAACTAATAATATGACCAAAAAAACGAGCTCAACAAACCTCGTAAGCGATCAGCAACACTTCCATTCGGCATAAAAGGATAAACCAGCAGCTTTTCAGCAGGAGTCATACAGAAGCCATACAAACGTAAAAGATTCCGGTGCAAGGCCAAGCCTATCATCTCCACTTCAGTCTGAAACTGAACTTCCCCTGTGAAACTAGGATCTTTGAATCTCTTGACTGCCACTACTGTCTTATTCGGGAGAAAACCTTTATAGACGACTCCAAATCCTCCTTGTCCAATTATGTTTCTAGAGCTGAAGTTGCTTGTTGCAACTTGTAATTCGCAAAAGGAAAAGCGTTTCAAATGACCGATATTGAACTCATAACCTTGCTGCACTGCATTAAAAAATGACAAGGGAATTTAATAATCATCTTCATTTTGACTTTACTGAAGCAGAAAAAATGAGAGAGACATGACGAAGTACCATGGGAAGTACACAAAACACGAGATCTATACCAACGCACCCAACATATGAGCAGTGAGATAGAGATGACTAGTGCACAACTGACTCCGGCAATAACAGCTATAATTATATGATGATGGCTGACTTCCGTATATGAATTAGTCCCTGAAAGACAGATTATACCAGTTTCTAACACTGCAGAGACCATATATAAGAGCGGTGTTAAAAGGTGTAATATTTTACCGTTCACTGGGTTCTGTGAAGCCATGCAAATTTGTGAGGATGAAGAGCAGAGGAAAATGTTGCCTGAAACACTGTAATAAAAAGCACCACTTCAGTAGACTTGAACAGGATAATAAGAATATTTGTCAGTGCACTGTCTGAAAGAGAGATGCCAGTTGGTTTGAGATGCAGCAAATGACAAACGCAACTTCCATATCCACGTAAAAAAATCTATTTCTTCAATTCTACATGTTTAGATACATTCCACTTCCATTCAAATTGTGCACATGAAAATTCACCATGGTAAACAAAAGAAAAGGAATTTGGATGTGATGAAAGTCTCCAAACATCAGTTGGTCAAAACTTGGAATAAATTTTCAAGTCAGAAACAACTTTGAACAATGATTTTCCAGTTTAAGCATTTTTAATGGACTGAAAATATATGAAGTAATATAAAAAAAATAGTAAACAAATGACATTGCAGCATTGTTGCTTCATGAAAGAAAAGTGCACAAAAAGAGAGTTCTTATGGAACAGTTAGAAACAGATATACAGCACAATGCCAATGAAGTTTGTTCAAGCATAATTAATTGTCCTGATATTAAAATTCTTTAAGGTAACACTCATTTGCATATTATCCATAAATAGCTATAAAACCTAATTCAATCTGACCTGTAATCTTTAGCAAGTATCTTAGGGATGGGACCACTTAGGTTATTAAATGACAAGTCCCTGCAAAAATAATGGATTTCTTTTACTCTGTGTATTAATTCACATTCTCACACTTGAAATCACCTCGGGGTCAGAATGCATACAAGAACGAAAGACCTGTAAGGTTTGCTATGGATGTAGGAATTTGTCCAGACAACTTGTTTCTACTTAGCCTCCTGAAAATCCATGTCAAATTATTATAGCAATTAAATTAAACCAAACTTGTATTCTAACTAAAACAAAATCAAGATGCATGGCATCGAAACATACAAGTAATTAAGATGCGCTACACAACCAAGAGAGCTTGGAATTTCACCAAAAAACTGGTTTCCAGAGAGGTCCAGTGTCTGTAACTCTGAGAGCTTTCCAATGTCCGAGGGAACAACTCCCGTCAACTGATTATTCTGCAACAGCCTGCAGATACCGACTTGAATAAACATTATTCATGCATCTAATGTTAAGAAAACAAATCAAGAAAGCGTGGTTGGCTGGATCATTATCGGAAAATTTTCCTTTATGCACTGAAAGTTTAATTCCTGATAATTTGAATTCACAAAGCATACCATCCTTATTGATAATATTCAACAACATTTCCACACTAAAAGCATACAACTGCCCTCTAATACAAGTCATACTGAAATGCCGCACAATAGTCACGTTTTTAGAAGAACTCACATTGTTTGCAGATGAGTTAAGTTTCCAATGCTAGGTGACAGGGTGCCGGATAATCCCACACTAGCCATTTCTCTGCAACATAAAACAAAAAGGGAACTTTATGCAAACGAAAAGAAAACCAGCTAATACACTTTTCCGTAATTCAAGAAAGTAGCAGCACGCAAGAGTATTTAAATTTGTAGGAAATCTTACAAAGAAACAACAAATCCCTCAGCAGAGCAACCGACCATGTTCCAAGTACAAGGATCAACAGAATTGATATCCCATCCATCCAAAACATGATTCAAATCTCTCATCTCTTTCTTCACAGACATCAGCGCAGCAACTGCTTAAATACAAAACTGGTGCATTTAAATAAAAATAAATGGGCAAAGAAATTATATATGGAGAGAGTTATGGTGTTCACCTTCAAAGTTAACACCCTTAGGGGAAAGAAGACTTGATGAAGCATCAGCCACCGTAGTCATCCAGTATAAAGTGAGTGCCAAAATTAGCTTCGTTTCTCTCATGGGTTCTCAAAACTAAACAGCAACAATAACAAATTTTGGCTCACTGAACCTGAAAATTTTGCTCTTTGTTTTATGCATGCCCCCAACGGAACCCAGCGTGATTTGACCTTTTCTTCCCCTGAAAATTTCTTTATCAAAAGTAAATATTTTATGTTCCAATACATCGCAGAAGTACGAGAGTATAATTTTAATAGAAATTGATTAGACAAATAACTTATCACACACAATAAAATAATTTAAATCAAATGAATAAATAAATAATTGTTAGTATCGTGATTCACATATCCATTAATGTTCTTTGATGATTGAATTTTAATTTAAAAAACATGTTTTCGATGAGATTTCTTAATTTATCCATATATTACGTCGAGCTATGTTAATATAATTACCAAATGTAATAACCAATTGTATTTACGTTATTTAACAATTGCAGTCGCATTAACGAACCGTGGAATCATTTAGCTTTCGACCTATTAAACTATGACAATCAACTTGTATGTAATCTCATATTACTATGCAAATTGTAGATCCATAGATTATGTTATTCTATTATGCTATAAAATCACTTCGATTTTGATCATGCTTCAAAGATACAATAAAAACCAGTAACATAATCAAGTGTGCTCAATAATAAAATTCAATCTTCTAAAAGAAATAAAACATATTGTTTGGGGGTAGGATCCCCTAACTCCTACCTAAAAGATGACAAAAGAAAATGATTGTCCGTGTGTTCTTGTTTTTCGGTTGAATTCTTCACTTGGCCTCCCTTCGCTTTCCTCTTGTACGGTGGCTGTGTTTTTTTTTATATCTGAATTCTGGTATGTAATTCCTGTCTAGAGCGAATTCTGGTATGTAATTCTTGTCTAGGGTCCAAGAGTCCAACAAGGTAAGAAATCCGTGCATACAAAAAGTTTCCTTGTCGAGGCACGCTAGGGTGGTCAGAAATTTCTGTCCTAGCTCGAGGTCTTCTGCCTCAGCACTATATTTTGCCTCCAAGCATGCTAGGGCAATCAAAACCAACTGCCCTAGGGCGAGATCTTCTGTTTTGCTCCTCGATATTTCATATATTCGCGCCGTGGAAAATAACTGCCCTAGCACAACTCCTTCTGCCCGGATCTTCAGTTTTTTACCTTCACTTCAGTATTTTGATTCTTTTCTTACAAATTCACTACCAACAACCATGAGTAGTGACCGTAGGCATAATCTAACACTCAACTGAATGAAAAATGGACTCGATACACACAAAATCATGCAAAATAAACTAAAAATAAAACAATAAAACACGTAAATATGACCCTATTAACATTCTCATACTAATCGCTCGCTTTCGAACAAATATGTTAGAAGACAAAATAAAAACAACAACGAAAGCTAGTTCAATGGTGATTTCATTGCTTTAAATTTCATGCCTCACTGAATATTCGACATATTCTCCACCAATTATAGTACAACACAAGTCATCACACCCATTGAAGTCTATACATTGAATTTTTCATTGAGTGTGAACGTTTGTGTGTTATGTTGTTGCTGGTAGCATGCACTTCAAATAGATTCGTTATCAAGAATTGCAAGTCACTCAATCAACAAGTCAGTGCAATTCTTCCTCTCATACATCCTCTATCCACTAGTTACTCACCAACAAACACAAATTATTAGGATTTCATAGGTGCAAATTATGCTTCAAATGAATGCTACCAATGACAATAGCGAATGAACAAAAAGATGGGAGTACATTGCTCATTTTCAGTTATGCACGGTCATATTTTTCATATGACATTATTCTTTTCCATTCATTCCCTTGTTTTTAGCTTAAGAATAAGATTTCATTCCTATATTTGCCTTTCCCCTCACCTTACATCTTATTTTTTCAAAAGTTCTTTTTTGCCATAAACCTTTTTTCTTTCACAAGTGTACATTTTCACATATGTACTCCTCTAAGATATGGATATATATGACTTTTGAGTTCATTTCTCTAAGCTTACAATGCTGAGACTTGATGTAAGGATGAGTTCATAGATGTATATTTCAAGACAGGCTCAATTCAATTCCATAATCACAAAATTGCTCATTTTCATGCTACTGATGAATACTTTGTTTCAATAGATATGCACTCAAATTCAACAAACACTTCATGGTTCTCAATTTCCCCACAAAAAATTTGAACTTCTCTATTGTTCACACAATTCACTTGTTCCAACACACATCCTTAAAAAAATATTCGACATCCGGACAAATATAGCATGCCTTGACAATAGGGGCATCTTACTAATGAAGTATTAAAATCAATGGACATGTATGTCATCAACTCATATTCATCATTTGTCAATGATTACCAATCTCATCTTCACAAACTAGATTTCCTACGACTCGACACAACTCGATGATTTTTTTTTCCTGAAATGACAACAAATAAATAAAGGAAAAGAATTACCCCTCCACATACTAAATTCGTGCATTGTCCTCAATGCACTAAACGACACACAAGACACAAAATGAATTAAATACAAACAACTAAAATGCAAGAATATGGAATGTAGAAAAAAACTCCCTTGGTTGATTGTAAGGTAGTGAGCGTGACGATTGCAGATGTACATCAATCTTCTTCTCCTGCAACGAATTCTGTAGCCATCTGATGCGATCCGGGTGAAATGAGTGAGCAGGGTCGGGTGCTCCACCGGATCAAATCAATAAATTATAAAGTTAGGGAATTCGAGTGAGGATAATGGCTTCAATAGCACCTTCAAACAATGAAAGGAACTCGGGAATGGGCGCCGGAAGGGTGTCCGGCGTAGCAGCTCCGATGCTAAAGTCAGCAGGTTGAAGATGAACAGAAACAATATTTTGGATAAAATATGTATAATGCTTAAGAGTTTAAAGATTTTCAGAATCTGTAGATGACATTAACACCTGCTATTTATAGTAGAAAATGAGGTAGGTACCTTGATTCCAGTGCCACCTACTAAGTATGGCAAGTCGGTTGCCCATACCCTAGCTTCTGATGACTTCTAGGATACTTCAAGCCCAAGTTGTTCTGACAGATTAGACGACATATATCAATCATACTCGAGTGTGGTTCAATTCTCGAGGTGGCTCGGGTGGTCGGTTACCCGGGTGCTTGTATAGGAGCCCGGGCTATGACAACTGCCCGGGAAGAAGAGAAGTGTCCGGGTGGAAGTGAAATGCCCGGGAAGCTGACCTCTATTCTGGGCTTTCCAATTGATATCCCGGGTCAATGATGACCCAGGCCCTTACAGGGATATCACCATCATTCTTCCGCTTTCTTCAATGTGCCAACCTTATATGAAAACTTAAGGGATTAAGCAAGATCAACTCAGAAAGAAACAAGAACTCAATACAAAAACTAAAAGTAATTTAAATAAATTAAACTGAAATAAGATGCTTGGTTGCCTCCAAAGTAGCGCTTGATTTTTAGTAGTCGGCTTAGCTCTAAGAAGCACTCATCAAAGAGTAGTTGACGCCCAAAGTAAACGTCATATGACACCATGCATAGGTCTTGGTTCTATGTGCTCTAAAGTCTGGCTTGATGTACAAACTGTAAGCTTTGTCACCTCAACAACACTTCACAAATAATGATAAACATGGGAAGAGAATATTGGTGTTGGCTCTTGGGGAATAAAATCTTTCGAAATTGGTGTTGGATGAAGAGAAAGATCATGTGAATGTGTGTATGATAATACTGACAACGAGCTTAAATCAATAGTCTCGAGAACTTCGTCATCCCCAACCTTCAATGATGGCTCATTTTCATATGATATTTCTTCCAAGACTTTTTCCGACTGATGCCGATTTTCTATAGCTTCCTCAGTCAATGTCACATATTCGTCCACCATATCCTCGATTGTCGATTCATGATCAATTCCAAACTATCTTCATATCCGTCTTGATAATCGAACAGTAGGTTCATAAAATCCAAGTAACTAATTTCTGGAGTTTATTGGTATCTCCAACTCTACAGTGAAGGATCTCAATATTGATGGTAGTCAAAATCCGTCATATCACTCAACAAGTGTATCATCTCATTATCACCTAAGAAAAATATGGGACTACAAGTTGCCAAAGCTTCATTAATTACCCATCCTTTTGTTACTGCATCCAAACCATGAAATAAAATTTGGTCAAGAAAATATTTAGAACAATCATGATATCTGGAGTTGTTTGCAAACTTATGAATATATCTCATGCTGAGTAGAATGACTCTTCGTTTTGTTCAGAAAAACTTGTGAATATTTTTTGACTGAACATCCCGAAGTATTACATAAGAAAAATTCTCGCAAAAATATAATAGAAAACGACATATCACTGAGGAATGAAATACAATAAATAAAGAAAAAATTAACTAAAGAAAGTAGCTTTTTTTTTTTTTGCCAATTTCAATCACAGGCAACGGCGTCATAAACATGATCGAGCTTTTCTTGTACTGAAAATCTCCAATAAAAAATAATTCTTTTATGCTCGAATAAATCTCAAGTGAACGAGTCAAGTTATAGTATATTGTACAAAATACGAGTATTGTTCTCACAAAGATTGATTAGACAAATTTATCTCAAGTACAATTCTTTAACCAACTACAACGAAAAGCTTCAATTTATTAAAATAAATTGAAAGTAAAATAAAATAATTCAACAAGCATAATAAAAAAATTAAATCAAATGAATAAATAAACAATTGTTAGGATCTCGGTTCACATACCCCTTGATCTTCTCTAATGATTAAATTAAATTCATAAGACATGTTTTTGACAGGATTTCTTAATTTATCAATATACTATGAGCTATATTAATCTAATTAAAAAATGTAATGATCAATTGTGCATTTGTTGTTTAACAATTGCAATCGTATTAACGAACCGTGTAATCCTCAAGCTTTTACCATATTGGACTATGACTCTCAACATATACCAAACCTCATATGTTTATGTAAGTTGTAGATCCATGGATTGTATATGTTACTTATGTTACTCTATCATGTTATAAAATCTCATCTCGGTTTCAATTATAACATGTAAAATCATTTGAAGTTGATTATGCTCCAAAGATACAATAGAAACCAGTAGTATAATCAAGTATGCTAAATAATAAAATTCAATCTTCAAAAAGAAATTAAAACATAATTGTTTGGGGGTAGGATATCCTAAATTTTAACTAAAAGAAGATAAAAGAAGAAAACGGTTGTCTTTGTNCAAGCGTCAAAAAAGATAGGAAATATGTGCATGCCAAAAGTTTCTTGTCGAGGCGCACTGGGACGACCAAAACCAACTGCCCTAACGTGAGATCTTCAGTTTTGCTCCTCGATCTTTCATATATTCATGCTAGGGCGGTTGAAAATAACTGCCCTAGTGCAACTTCTTCTGTCCGTTGAATTCTTGCCTTAGAATAAATGAAAGAAAACAGATTGATATTGGTGCAATCTGATCCATTATCAGATAACAATCCTGAGCATGCTAAATCATTCCTATATGAACTGAGCCTGCTAAATCATTTCTATATGAAATAGGGGATTGCACTAAGTCGATTAGTAGGAAATGTTGAATCAAACCATTTGTCCTTATTTCAACAAAGGAAGCAAATTCTTTTTCACTAGAAGAGCTTTTTTTGTCTTGGGTCTCAATTCAATGCTAAACAAGTCCGAACTAATTGAATATTTGTATCAGAAATCTCTAGAATTGGTTAATGCAACTCTTTCTGTCCGGATCTTCAGTTTTTCACCTTCACTTCATTATTTTGGTTCTTTTCCTGCAAATTCACCTCCAACAAACATGAGAAGTGACTATAGGTAATCTAACACTGAAATGTATGCAACATGGACTCGCCACACACAAACTCGTGCAAAATAAACTAAGAACAAAACAGTAAAACACGTAAATATGATCGGTTCAGCCTACTTAATCTTTTATATTTTGACTGCAAGATTTTTTTATCTCCTACGTAAAATGCTCGTGACAGTTCTAAACTTTAATGCAAAAAAATTATAAAATTCAATTGTACTTTGAATCGTTACTTGAATCGATTTAGTCTTTCGAAATTATAAACAATTATTTAAAAATAATAATTAATAAAATACTTTTGATAATATTCATAAGATAAAATATCGATAAAATAAGTATTATAGATATACGACAAGATAACTCATTGAACGTTACTTATATATGTTATNCAAGATAACTCATTGAACGTTACTTATATATGTTATTGAACCTAATATAAGATTATTTTAAAATGTGAAACTCAAATATATAATTATATGATTTAAATTTTTTTTGACAGGGTATAATATTAATTCATTACTTTAATTATAAAAATATTATTATTCTTATTTTCGTCAAATTATTGTGAAAATACGTATAAAATATTATGAATTAATATTTATAAAGTTTGCTCATGTTTAAAATCAAATAACTATTCATTTTATTTTTTTAATATATGTTGTTAAAAATATATAATTAATCAAATAATTTTTAAAGAAATATATTTATTGCATATATATATATAAATATGCAACGAAAGCAACCAAT
>NC_133306.1:5128077-5137933 GCF_012295235.1 Primulina huaijiensis
TATTTATATTGTTTTTATAGAATAATTAATTATGCGTTTATATTTGTACAAGTCTTATTTAACAATGTAATTTTAAAAACTATATGTATTATGAATATATCAATTTTTAACTTTCCGTTATAACAGTATTCATACATTTAGTATTTCAAAATAGCTTAACAAATAAAACAATTGGGAAAACAAAGAATTTAAACGAATCAAATATTGATTAATTTATATCGATACATTATTATATAGCTTTCGTAGCAAAAAAACAAAATAGAAAATAAAACAAAAAGACACCAAATATTTCTGTCGTAGTAATAAACTTGTCCCAGATCGCGATGATTCTGTGGTTGTCCCAGTAAGATGATACGTTAATTGGATCAAACTTTTTTATATTATAATCTAAAGCCTGATTTCATTTTCTCTCCTCCTTTTAGCCAACAAATTCTTTTATTTCGGCACGTAGAACAAAGACTCTAAGCCGATTAGGATTCAGAACCTGTGTAAGATTTCAATACCACAAATCTCCATCTCCCATAGATTTTTAGAAAACATTTCTACACGTATAAAAAATGCATATAAAATTCGAAAAGATATGTTAATACCATAAAATATGGCACATTTGCTCACACTATTTTCACTTGAATATCATATTTGCTCTTGCTTACTAATTAATTTGAATGTATAAATTGTTGGACAGAATCACTAAAACTTCTAAAAGAATCAAATCCAACACGGAAATAATAGAACTAATTAAACCAACCGAACTTAAAATATATCAAAACAACTCTACTATCAAAATGCAGTTTGTCCAATCTACATGGTTTAACAAAAAACACATAAATGAAACCAAACTGATCAAATTTTTTGAAACAAGTACATAATTTACCAGAAAGCAATCAAATTGATATCAAATAAACAGAGATATCGTTTACTTAATTCAAAAGGAATTCACAACTACTGTAAATCAAGTAATCATGTTTAGAAATCAAGAAAGAAACATTAAACCGTCAGACTTAAAGAAGCCCGAGTAAACTAAACAAACATTAAAACATAACAAAGCGATATAGTGATGTTGCTTATCAGCCGGGCAAGGAAGGAGGGAGATATAGTGAATAAATGAAAGCAAATATGGGACGGAGCTCATTTTTGCTCACATTTCTTGATGCTAATAGAACCCCGGGTACCAAAAACGTCAAGAGTTGCTTTTTTATTTTTCCTGTGACCGTATTTGGTAGATAACACACCAAGCAAACTTTTTTTTTGTTGGGATTTGGTCGGTGAAATGGTGGGAAGCCGAAAAGCAAGGCTCCAAAACAAAAGAAGACAAGAGGAAAACGGAGAGGGAAGAAGGAAACAAACTCTCACTGTAAACTACAGTTCGGTGTTGTGGTGGAAAGAACAGCCCATCCCACGTGCAATTGTCCCTGGTATTGTTGTGTTACCAGGCCAACAAATTAAAATACAAATTTAATGACACCTGGTATGGCATAAAGTTGTTTACTTAGATGTATTCTTCGATGAAGTAAGAAATCCATCAAAGCCTTTCAATGCATTCCCAAAAATGTTGGTTCCTTGCAAATATCAGTTCTGAAAAAATAAGGAGCTAAAGAACAATTTATGGAAGAGAGTTCACAAAATATCAAGAAATATTCTTCCACCTTGGAAAAAATTGAGTGCTGGCTATATCTGGCTGGAAAACATGTTTATATATCAAAGCAAATATATTTCACCATAGGAAAATATAAAAAAGGTAAGAAGAGAGTGGAATTGAAGATAACCAAACGAGAAAAGTCGCAACAGCAGACCAACCTGGCCTCGACCTTGCTCTCGGATTGCTTTCTGAAAAATTTGCTCATTGTCACCAATCTCTATTAATCTATCAATCGTCTACAAGAATAATTGTTTCAGAAAACTTTGTTCTAAAATGGTAACTTTGAAGAAATAAACATTGGCCAAGGCCATTGAGCTTCACCTCTTCATCAGCTCTAGTGCCTGTCACTGAAAACCAATCAAACAAGAGATCAACACGATTATTCTAGATTATATGAAGTGGTTGCATTATGTATCAGAATTTTTTTTTTTTTAAAAAAAACATCGATGCCTATGAACACACGCCTCTCTACAACCTCGCGATACCAGATGTATGTTCGCTCTTAAAGTCTGCAAGAACATATAATAAGAGAGTTTCAGAAATAGGAGAAAAAATAAGAAAAGTTGATTCAGAAGCCATACTCAGTACTCACAAGAACATTTACTTCAAGGTACCTGAAATTCTGACATTCTTTCTTTGAATTATTTCTTTAAAGCCCTGAATCGAACATATAATTTTAAGCCGAGGATTATAATAATCACAGCTACATTAATTGTCAAATACTTTCAATTCCACAAGTTCATAGTATGGATTTCTGCATACCATGGTTCCTTTTAGACATGGAATTCAATGAGTTCCAGGTCAGTCCATGGACAACAAAACAAAAGCAGAAGAACACACAGTACGTGGGAAAAAACAAACAAAGTCGCTATATTGGAAATAGAGTCAATCATCCCTTATGCGCAAAACATGGGTTTTATATACAATGATGTCTGGTAATTCTATGTAGTTATAGTTAGAAAGCCTCATTTAAGATGTAAGAGCACTCAATGTTATGACAACCTTCGGCGCTCACAAGTGGAGAAACAACAGTATATAAAACGATTAAAACAGAACAGCATAAAGGGAAGGCATGTTACACTGTTGTTGCTGTTCTTGATCTGTCCACCCCCGATCCTTTTCCACATCCTGGCTTTGTCTGTTAGATAAGTTCTGGATAAAAGATGAAAAACAAAAGTCGATACCAGAAAATATCCTTGCAACCAAACTTTAACAAGGCACATATCATTTAGCCTCACCTCTTTGTCAAGCATCTCAATTTTTGATTTAATAGAACGAGCGATATTTCCAACTTCATCTACATCTTTCTCCATTCGTTGCTTGATTTCTCCAGAGTGTGTAAAATAATAATAAATAATAAAAAGGTGAAATTTTGATTAACAAAAGTTGAAGTCAAAAGACATATTGGACAAACATGTATGTTATAAATACAAGGCAACCAAAAATTTAAAAGAGGGTCCTTGGATAGTCAGCTTTCTAATGGACAAGAACTTTCTTTGGCAATCATGTTAATATCGAAAAGTTGATGCTACAAAATATCCTAAATATTCCATTCTTGCAACAATGTCAAAGAAATTCAAGAAAAAGAAAGCAAACTACCTTTCATAGAAGCAGCCTTGGTAACAGCCCTTGATTCCTCATGCGCTTCCTGAAGTGAACATAATAAAAATTATCAAGATTACAACTTTCACAAATTTAGTCCTACAAATAACGGGAACATACTAAAGGAGGAGGAGAATATAATTAGGTAACCCGAAACCCCGAACAGAAGCAGGAGCAGAGCGCAGCCGCGGTGGAGAAGAAAAAGCGAAAACCCCAAACAGAAGCTTGAGAAAAGCAAACCCGAAAAGCAAAGAACGAAGTAGACACACTTTGTTGCCGGCTCTTCTCTGTTGAGGTGGAGAGAACCAAGGCTTCAAAACAAAGGAAGAAGAGGAAAACGAAGAGGGAAGAAGGAAACAAATCGACACGGTAACCTGCAGGTGTGTGTTGTGGTGAGAAGAGCCCATCTCATGTCCTGTCGTCCCTTGTCTGTGACGTGGTGGAGGAGCAGGCTCATGACACGTGTTTTTTTTTACATGCAACCGTATAAAAACAGGCCCATTTCAAATTTTTTGTTCTTTCTTTGTGCTTTCATATATGTAGATGTATATTAAGGTTAATATTCAATTATTACTCCGTTCCAAATATCAAGCAGTTGCTATTAATTAAATAAATTAATTAATTAATTTATATATCCAACTAAAACCTCCTTAAAAAATAAGACCGACATGAAAAAACATATATAACATTTATTTTTTTCAATAACTTTTCTTAATATAAAAAGAAAGAGATCGGAATATTTCAAACCAAAATATTTAAATTTTTATATATCTAAATAATATTAGATAAATATATTCAAACCAGGTTTGAAGTGTAATTTATTAAAGCCAACAGTAAAATTAAATAAAAACTAATTCCTCTCTCGGAAGGACAAGATTAAGGATGGCAATGGGCCGGGGCGGGTTTGTCATTCACATCCCCATCCCCATCCCCACCCTCATACCCGTCCCTATCTCCGCTTTTTCGAGTTCGGGAAATCCCCAAACCCGAAACTTCGGGGATCAACTTCCCATCCCCGTTTCAAAAATATTAAAATAACAAGACGATGACGAATTCGAAGATTTTCTCAAACAGAAACTTATTATTATCTATTATTATTAGAGATAATATTAATATTAATATCAATATCAATATTAATAATAATAATATTATTAATATTTTAAAAAATAATATTATTATTATATTATTAATACTAATAATACTAATAATACTATTATTTTATTAATGATATTATTTTCGGGGCGGGTTCGAGGATTTCGGGGATGGGGATAGTAATCTCATACCCGCCCCGAACTACATTGAGGATTTAAAAAAATCCCCAAACCCGAACCCAAACCCGAAAAAATCGAGGATCCCCATCCTTATTTCGGGTTTTCCCCGCGAGGCCCCTAACCCGTGGGGAAAGTTGACATCCCTAGACAAGATGCCCACAAACTCAATCGAAACCAAAAACTAAAAGATAAAAACTTGTGTGAGACGATTTCACGAATCATATTTTATGAAACAGATCTCGGATCATCCAGGAAAAATATTACTTCTCATGCTAAGAGTATTATTTTTTATTGTGAATATCGATAGGATTGATCCGTCTTACAGATAAAGATTCGTGTGACTGTCTACTCAAACTAAAAACCAGCAGACATGATAGTGCAAGAAAGTCATTAGATTGGGGCAATTCTCCATTTACCCATTGATTAGTTGTTGACCAGGGATGCAAATGCGAAGAAGCACAAATATTATACTGATTACTTGGCACAATAAAAAAACCAAATATATTTTCACAAGTTGAAAGCAGAAAGTGGAAACAAAAGAGAAGCCGATCAAAACAGAGGGAGAAAAGGGGGGGAAAATAGAAATAACCCCGCCATTTTGGTTCCGGCTGCTCCATCTGGGACATTTACTGTTTCATCTTTACATATACTCTATATTTTTGGTCTGCTGCAAGTTTCTCTTATCAACCACCAAACATATACAAAACAGGATCTTTCCCTTTCTTCATAGCATGGCGCTCAAAGAACAGGTAGAAACAACTATGAAAACAGCACGTGTAGAGATGTGAACTGGACTAAATAGCAAGCTGTCGCCTTCGGTGCTTTGTCCTCAAATCTCAAGGGATGGCGAGGCTGGTAGGACAAATCCTCATCTTTTAGAGGCCATATAGAACCCCCTTCATATTAACAAACTCATCCACGGGCCAAACAATCTCACGTCATGCCCTCGTAGGATGCAAAAAAATGCAAACCCATTTGTTTTTTCACATGGTCGGGTATCAGCTTGTTGATGAGGTCTGGTGAAGCAGCACTAGACAGCTGCAGGAAGAAGGAAAAACATTATTAGTAGTGGAAAACAAAACACCACAAACTAATATAATCCCCTCACTGTGAGTGCTACGTTTGATAAATATTCAGTGAGATTTAGCAAGATTGGCTACTAAGGGAAATCTGTCACCGATGAACATAATAATCTGCCTGAATTAGCAGGAGAATGGAAAATTTGGTGCAATTAAGCCAGAAAGACCAACATAAAATACACATGGATGGTGAAGAAATACAGCAAAATCTGTCAGGATCTTAAATATATGAAATCAATGTATTATATATTTCATCACAAAATAAAATATGATCAAGAAAATAAATCCTTGTCATCCAAGTTCAATTTAATGGACGCACGTATGTTTAGATATAGATTAAAAATCTTATGGCATAAATGATTAATTATTCAAAAATATATATTCTTAAAATCTTTCAAAAGATTTTTCAATCAAATTAAAGGTATTTCTAATAAAAGATTGTGATTTTTCGAACATACTGATCAAATGCCTTAGGAAGAAAATAATAGATGTTGACCTAATAGGTTTTTTGCTACAAAAATTTAGTCAAATGCATTTTTCAGGTAAGATATTTTCATGAATTTTGTCGGATATGAATTTTTGGAATTTTCCCATAAAATGAAACCATAGAGTAGCTAAAAATCATTTTGGGCTATCTAGAGAACATTACTTTCTTAACAGTTCCAGTGTTTCATTTAAATCAGCAACAGATATTAGGGAACATATATCAAGCTAAATTCACACACCTCCTGTTTGAAGTTGAACAAAGGTGGTAGGAGACGACCATTTGGCAATCGAGTGTTGGGTTCTCGAAGCTCATCGAAGAATGGATGCGCACATGCATCTAGCTGCAATAAGAAGCATGATAGTAAAAGAAATAATAATAGTAATAATAATACAAAGATACAAATACATAAAAGCTGATCCTACAGAAGTATGGCACCGAGAATAGTTAAATCAAAGACCGCTGCCATGAAATTATCATTTTAATATTAGAAAAAGGTAAGTAAAGGAAACTCACAGCATTGCAGCGGAGATTAGGAGAGTATTGCAGCAACCTGGAGGCAAGATCTATTGCCTCTGGAGGCATTCGTTTTTGAAAAACCTGATAACATGGCATAGATACTAAGAAAGTCTATTTACAAAAACCACGGAAAAGAAGAGCGGTTTATGATTCCATTCAAAAAAAATTTCAAGACACAAAAACAATATCTTAAGGCATGGACCAAATAAAAATCACCATAAGAAACAGTAAAGTCCAACAAGGACAAACTCAACTGGGCACAAATATTGACTGTAGCAGTAGAATTTTAGCCAATTTCTTCCACAAGTAACAGTATACAACCATTTTCTAGCAAGTTTCTTCCATATAACCCGGGATTAGTGACCCTGTGTGATTCATTATTACGTAGGTGGAAGCCAAAATGAGGAGCATCCAGATGTCAGGAAATCGATATATTCAACTCTCTCTGGGAGACACCGCATAATATTGTGTCACCATATTTGCATAAGAAATGACTAAAACTGTGAAATCAGATTTGGGTATCCGTATTCCAAGCCTGGAATCAATATAGGTAGTTCTCCAGTCCAGATATATGTTGTTGCCACATAATCAAATGATTACAGTTTAGTTTAGTTTCATATGTGTAAATGTCAATCAGAAAGTGAAAAGATGGAAAAAATACACCATTAAGGGAACATAACCGTTCAATTCTTCTCTTGTTCTATACATCTCTGACTGCTTCGGCCATTGTCCCAATTATTATCGCATGATAAAGCAAGAGTGTTCTAGATGTCCACACAACAATCTCTCAAAGGTGTGTTATCTACAGTCTTTCTTTTCAATCCCTCGGGACAACAAAGAATATTAAATTATTTTATTATCTTTTCTTGTCGTACAGGAATTAGGGAAGTTTCCCAAACACACATGCCAGTTTAACACACTTCTTTCAAAAGTGAAAAACAAGATAAAAATAAAAAGAGGATGAAATTCAGACAAAGCAAGAAAAGACACAACTCCACTCCAACATAATAAAATTTCAAAGGCGTAACGCATACCTTGTGCCAAGGGTGCGCCTTTATTTGCGGGAATCTAAAATCGGTATAATTTGGATTCATACAACGAATTTCCTCCCTTGTTGGAGTTCCAAGAACCTGAAAGATAAACACATTAGCCACTAGATAAAACTTCAATCACTTCCATATATGATGAAGAAACTATACCTTGATGATCTCCACAAGCTGATCCACAGCATTCTCTCCAGGAAACAAAGGCTAAATAATTCGATTCAATTAAGTCAGACCAGCGCAGATACCGATAATTGAAAACGAAAAAACAAAAAAGCATCTAAACTGTTCAGTGATGGCAACAATAAGAATGCAACTCACCTGGCCCAGAAGAAGCTCAGCGAGGACACAACCAGCTGACCAAATATCAATGGATGTAGTGTATTCGGTTGCACCAAAAATTAGTTCAGGAGCACGGTAAAATCGTGAGCAGATGTATGCTATGTTTGCCTCGCCTGTCACCTAGTCAAATAAAGAAAATGACTTAGATGTCAGAAACACATTAGTTGGCAACTAGAAGCAAAACTAGAAAACACTACAAAAAATTTCCAACCATTGTCCCACGATAAAAAAGAGAAAGAATAAGCTTTAGGAATATTGATTTCAAAATAGTGTCACTTACTAATGCTTTTGCACTTCCAAAATCGCATATTTTCACTTGCTGCGTTACAGGATCAACCTATACACAAAGAAAATGAATCAAGATAAGAGTGCAGGAAATCACATACTTAGTCAAGAAACGTTGCTCCTGATCTGTACCAGAACATTTTGTGGCTTCAAGTCTCTATGGCACACTCCAGCAACAGAATGCATGTATGCCAACCCTCTGAAAATCTGTAAAAGCAACGTCACATTATTAAGACTTAAGCAAAGAACAATGACTTCTACACATCCCACAAGGAAATTCATTGCTTACTTGGTAGGTGTAAAGCTTCACATAAATAAGTGGCATTCTCTGATTCATGTTACTGTAATGCTTTAGAACATTGAACATTGATTCCGGAACATATTCCATAACTAAATTGAGAAATAGCTCGTTTTTTATCGTGGTTGAATAGAAACAATGCTTCAGGGAAACAATATTAGGGTGATCCATTGTCCTCATTAACTGCAACTCACGGTTCTTGTATCTTCTGTCTTGTAAAACCTTCTTTATAGCTACAGTCTCCCCAGTTTCAAGGCATTTTGCCTACAATAAAACATAAATTTATAATTAATAAATTAATAAAAAGCACAACGCTTTTACCAAAACAACAGAAACTGAGAGCGAAAAAACTACTGGCGAATAGCTATGTGTACCTGAAATACAAATCCAAATGAACCTGTCCCCACAACTCGCTCTGCCATGTAACTAACTGTCTGCAAATAAATTTCATGACAAATGGTCAATAGCCGTCTAACAACTGAGAAAGATAACAGCTTGTAAATGGATAAAATTATTATGTATGATCGCTTTTCTTGTCGGTCAACAAGAGTTTCAACAAATTAACAGCTTTACCTGCTTAGGTTCTCCATTCTTGCCACCAATGGTTGTAGAAATTATGTGGCCAGTGACTGGATCATTCCCACCCATTACAGGAGCAGACATCTCCTACACTCAGTAAAATCACACTCAAAACAAGAGCCAAAGAACAATGAATGACAAGTAGAAAATTGATTTGTTAAGCCATGAAGAAGTAGCTCCGGGAGGAAGTATAAATTTTAGGGGTCATCAGCCATCTGGCAAGTAAAGGATGAAAACACCTTTTGAAACTGGAATGACATTAATATAAGAATACAAAACTTAATCAGACCTAGTCAAAAAGAAGCTAACTTCCTTCATAAAGAGCAAACAAACAAGACCTACATTACGAGATTATTCACACCTTCGTCAAAAAAAAAAAGTCACGTTTCATGATAAATAAGCAGTTGGAAAGACCTAAACAACAAAAAAATTACAAGAAATCACATTTAGTAGAGATCAAATGAAGACGAACTCTCCTAAACAGAAGACGGCAGCAAGAATTCCTATTATTGAGCTCTAAATCAACACACAATTAACAAATCAACCCATGATCAAGACTAAAACTAGATCTGCAATTTCTACAGCATATTTTTGTAAAAAAATTATTTAAATTAAAAACAAAAAAACGAAGAGATTAAGTTCAACCACACCCCCATCGTCAACAAACCTTCCAAGCAACACAAACCCAGAATTCAGGTGATAAAAAAAAAAAAAA
>NC_133306.1:5138184-5235816 GCF_012295235.1 Primulina huaijiensis
AAAAAAAAAAAAAAAACCGTACCTTATCGTCGGCCATAGCACGCACTAGAACGAGACAAAATCCAGGCAATGAACAAGAAAACACTTGACCAAAAAAATGAAAAATTATCTTCAGGATTCAGAATTCATAATTGTCGGCAAGGAAAAAGAAGAAACAAAGGGAGAAGAAAGAGAGTAAAAGAAGGAGAAAAAGGTGTGGGCAGTGGTGCAGGACCCATCCACCAAACAACACTCCATGTGATTACAGCTATTCCTACTTTTTTCCCTCTCTAATTTGTTCTGTTTACAGATAATTAGAAAAGGGACCCTGGACTTGTGCTTTAATTACCAAGTTGTGCCCCGGCGTTTTAATGAAAACGCGTTTTACTTTCTGAAGTTGCTGTAACGAGTTATGAATGGAGTTGATAGTGGGCCTATACAGTTTATGGGCTTGGGCTCCATTTTGTCCACATTCACTTCAATTTTTCCATTTCCTTTCTTTCCCCCCTTTACTGTATTATTAATAATTAATGTTCTCTTACACGCATATTTAAAAAATTTTGATGACTTTTTTGTAAAAATTATATATTAATTTATTAAAATATAATTCTTATAGATTAATGATTAGATAATATTTACTGAAATAATTTAAACTTTTAGATAAATTAAGGTTTTCTTGATCCTACCCATGCTAGCTCGTGCAGATAGTGTCTGCACGAATAGCATGAAACAAATAATAAATTAGATATAAGTTAGAGAAAAAATCAAAAAAATATTGAGATATATATAAAAATTACTAATAAAATTTACACAACAAAGTTAACTAACAAATATCATGAAAAGTAAAATTGCAAATAAATTTTGGTCTCACGTTGAAATACCAACGTTAGTTAGTATGAGGTGCACAAGTTTAATAATATACTAGTGTACCAACGCATTTGTACAATGCTTTTTTATAATTCATTGGTTTATATTTAAACGAGGATCAAACATGTAATTATAAAAAATAGTGAGAGTCTACACTGTCATTTTGATATATAAATTTAAAAAAAATAGAAAAAAGACACAAACAAAAATAAAAAATGCAACTTAATATACTTAAAAAATAAAGATTCTATACACTGAGCTACAGTAACTTACATCAAAATTTTAACACTTTATTAATATATATATATATATATATAATTATTTAACACTTTATTAATATATTAGAGATATATTATAGATACAATTGTATTATTACTCGACAATTAAAAGAAATAGTAAATGTACATTATTTGTTATTGACTTCATTCTATTTATATAAAATAAAAGAAAAGAAATTAATATATATTATTGACTTCATTATACTTCAACTAATATTAGGTTTTAGAAAAATTCAGTCAATCAATGGCAAAGTGTATTAACAATTTGAACAACTATTCCTTGTATGAATAAATTAAATAACCTTATCAGGATTCCTTCAATGCCACCAATATTACATTTATTTTTGACAACCCGACAAAATAATAAAAATAAATAAATAATAATGATGATGATAATAATAATAATAATAATAATAATAATAATAATAATAATAAAGAAATATTTACTTAAATGCAATTTTTAAATGAAGAAATTTGGGCAAGTGGTTGATTGCATACTCTGTCTGCAAGGGTGGGAGATAGAACATCAGATGTTAACCCCTTTGGTGTGTCATTGTCATCCTTGTGTCAATTGGTAGGGGACAAATTCCATTATTATTATTACTACTTTTTTTAAAAAAAAAAATAATTTCCATTATTTGAATTTATCTCAAAAAATTCATGGATAGTTTTCATATATTTTTTCGCAATATAATTTTTTTAACCAAATATAAACAAAAAAACATTTTTTATTCCTTAATTGGACGAATATATAAACTCATTTCTTACTCATAAGGGTTGTCTGATATTAATGAAAATGGTTTATTTTTTAAGTTACAGAAGCAAAATCGATAAATTGATGTGATGAATTACCGAAAGAAAATAGAGGCATATTTATCAAATACTCATATTGCTTTAAAAATATTTTGACTATCATGATTATATTTGTAAGTGCAAAACGAATTATATCAAAGTTAGAGCTAATCAAAAATTTTTCTCGATCAACCATGTCATAAGAAAATATTGAATATATTGACTATGTTATCAATTGAGAAATAAATTTAGGAACAATTTGATTAATATTATTGGCTCTATAATTGTGAGATGAGTTGTTTTATAGTGATTATTTTGTACATGTTTGATTTTACTACTCGATTATAATAGAAATATTTTGACTATTGTGTATTGCTGTCTTTAATATATTGATTTAATTCAAAAAAATTGTTATGATTATAAAATAATATGAACACACATTATGATTCATGGACTTCTTTTTAAAGTTAGACTCAGACAAAAAAATTGTTAAAATCGACTCTACCCAAAATTTGTGCATATATTAAGTCCATCTCAGGCTTTCTTCATATTGGAGAATTTGATTTCAAATCATGGGTCGTAAATGGTTAGCAAGAATTCGAAATCCATTATCATTAATAAAAAAAATAAAATTAGAACAACATATAGTTATTAATTTCAAATCCATAATTTTAGAAATTAAACAAAGAGTTTGAGACATCTTTTTATTCCAAATCGTTCCATTCAAATGCATCCTCAGCTAAACAAACTTACGACCAAAACGCTACTAATTTTTTTATTACTATAATTTAAATATTCATAGATGTTGGAAATCGGTTTTCTCGTATACTAACACAGCGAGAATTTTAAAATTTTTAATTTGACATTCAAATAACGTCTTTGAGCACTCGTATGGTTTAAACAATAATAATCATTCATAAGAAGTTAATTAATATACATTGAGTGAATAAATCACTTGGCACCAACTATTCCAGGATTGACAGAGAATAAATCACTTGTCATCAACTATTTCGGGATTGGCAGAGATAGCTCTTGTAATATTCCTTACGAACAATCTTCTTGGAACTTTTCTTCAATATCCAATCAAGTCCATGACTGGAATATTTTTTCCTCGTCTAAATTGCACTAGAAAATTTAAAAGAAATTTAACGTTGAAATCAAAAACAAGTTGATGGCTCAAACATTAATTGATTTAGAGTGGCCGAAAACTTAAGAAATTTTGGAGAATGATTTTCGAACATTTCAAGTTTTGAAGGCTAGGATTTTCGAAACGTGTGGCCTATATAAAACATGAGTTCTTAATCTAGTTTCTTTATTTATATGTTTAGGGCTCCATGATTAAATAAAACACTAATGATCTTAGTTAATTAATTTGACTACTCCAACTAGTTTAGTTAATTAATATTTCAAAGTGATCATTAAGAACTTTAATTAATTGACATGTTATACTGTTGGACTTGTACTCATACAAACCTATTATGCATACTCTCATTATATTTAATTTAACCTTTTATAAATTCAACCTTTGAATTTAATATTTTAAACTTTCAATTTTTCATAAATTCAACTCCTTGAATTTATTATCTCCAAATTTTATTTATCATAAACTCAACTCCTTGAATTTGTTATCTCATAATTTCATATAAATTCAACTCTTTGAATTCATTGTCTCAACGAGAACAAAAGATCCAGTACTTGTACGACCCTCAATGGTTAAGAGATACAACTAGCCGTGAGTTCACAACTCTTTATGATTCAGGACATTGTCCTTTATTCGGGCTTACCTTAATTTGTCACATTCTATATATCAACATTTGATCATAAGAATGTCAGAAGTCATTTTTCAGATTAAACCCATCGAATCATGGTAAGAGCGTTTAGCATCATCGCTCATGATTCCCTAGGTATCACTGATAGTGTATACAAGAACCAATCGATAATAATAACGTACAGTTCGGTCCCTTCATCTCATATATCCCGATCGAATCTGTAACCATTTGTTCATCGATGGTTGCATATTGGATTCGATAGCTATGCGATACATTCACGAAATATACATAGTGTCATCGCATGCACAATTGGAGAACTATTGTCCCTACATAGACTATTATTTCATTATATCACATAAGATATCCACACCCATAGATGAGCGGTGAATTCCCGACTACAATGTACTGGCTCCTACACATGTTGCAATTGCATCCAACCTTGCAACCTTGTGACTCTCGCGGAGTCTGTAAAAGAGTCAAAATACAATCATAGTATGTAGAGCATCAGTGTTGTCCCATGTCGTAAGAACTAATGATGTACAATCATATCCACAAACTTTTCATCTCGTTGAATGATAACCATTTGGAAAGTCCGAGGGAGGATTGTTCAATATAATCAGAACATGATTACTCATCTGTATGATTGAACATCTCTATGGTCTTACCAAAAAACAAGGTACACAACATCACAGATGCTCATCTCAAACTCAAGCGGCTTTTATCCTTGTTTTTAGGCGGTTGAATCGACTAGAAACGAATTTAGAAAATATAATTATTTACAAATGATTTTCAAGATCGAAGTACGATTAATTTGTATTAAAGTATAATCAAGGTCTTTATCTATATTTTTAGTATGATTATACAGATAAAGTAAAAAGAAACCATGAAACGCAAATTATATTAAAATAAAGATTGTTTATTACAATTGAGTCAATAAACTTCTTAGCCAACAGTTAGTTTATATGACATCTATTATAACAATAGAGTAATTTAGCACTTTCAGAAATACTCAACAAAATTTCTAGCTAAGATTTTTTTACAGTGTCGTCTTCTCATTCACAAAATACATTTCAATTGTCCTAAATCTGGAATATTGCACGCCTTCACTCGAAATGAGAACAAATAGTAAATAATGAAAATGAGAGAATAACTAGTTATTTCGTCACATTTGCTTATCTGGACCAAATTCATGCATTTCTTCATTCCAATGGATGTCTGAAACTGGAAAGGGCTCCAATGTTATCAATCCATAGTAACGATATGTAGGTTAACATAAAGAAAAAAAATTATATTCAATATTCTTACTAACAAAGTATGAAATGTGATCGGTGTGGAATGCCAGATTTTATATTCCAATCTAATACAAAAAACAAATTACCGTTATTTTATGAAATACAAGAGTTGTACATGAATGACACAAATACAATAACTCTGGGTAGCAATCCTCCCTTCAACAATAATTCTTTATTCTAGATAGGTCGATTAAATCACGGAAGCTAAATTGTTATGCCTATTACTATAAACTCGAGAAACTTAAGGATGAATTTGCATCTTTGGTCACTTTTTCTTTGTGTGGGTGCAACATCGAAGCAATACATGGACCACAATCAGCGGTAGAAATTACTTCAATTCTTAATGGGACTAAATGAGTTTCATGCATATCTGAAACCAGATTTTGATGATGACTCTGCTTCCTAGTGTTGGCCAGACCCCTTTTTTTTTTTTTGGAAGAGTCGCATAGACCATTAATGTTGTCCGTGGAGTCACCAGCTTCTGTTTTTTACTCATCACAAAACAGAGGAGCCAAAGAATGTGGTGCTCAAATTTGATAATTATAATTGACCAGGTCATACTAGAGCTACTTGTTACAAATTGATTAGGTATCCTTTGGGCCATCGCTTATTCAACCAACATTCAAAAAGACATAACAATCTTTTGTCCATCTCGAAGTTTACCAAAACACATAACTATTTTTTTTTTAAAAAAATTTATATTTATATTTATTTAAATAATAAATTTTTAATAACATAATTTTTTTAAAACAGAAAAAAATCTTAAAGGAGGCGGAAATAAATTTTGTCATGTATCATTCATTTCTTTGTGATTAAGAGATGACACTTAACTCAACACAAAAGTTTTACTCCATATTAATAGCTTGAAAATTTATGCATTAATTCATAAAATTTGTATGTGTATATATTATTTATTATATTTATCAACTTAAAAAAATTAAAATTATACTGAAATAAAAACGATTTTCCATGCTTAATCCCATTCTACACTCGCTTAAACTTGTTAAACTTGAAACTTGATCATGACGCTTCACGCTCTAGAAACCCTGTATAAAAGATTAATTATAGAGTAACTGATATACTTGATTTTTTTATTGCTATATTAATCTGAAAAATACATGATATACAATAAAAATAAATGACTAATTAAGTAGACCTAAAATATCAATTGGTTGATGAAAACAGTTAGGGATGTAAATGAGCCAAAACGAACAATATGAGGCTCGGGCTCGGCTCATTTAAGATTCATATAGGCTCGACTCGATTTGAACTTTTATCATGTCGAGCTATGCTATAGTTTTAAAATTATTAAGCTCGTGGATAGTTCGAGATCAGCTCGTTAATAGATCATTTTTCATGTTTAACTAGTCTGATTTGAACTCGGCTCGTTTAATCGGATTTGTTTTCGAGCTCGTTAAGTAATACTATTTTTGAGCTAGTTGATCATTTTTAGCCAAAATGTCAAATAAGATATGAGTATTTAAAGGGATATGTTATTCATTTTATAGTATTTCATTCACTTCTTTTATATTCAAATTTCGATGTGAGGCAATGCAAGTTATTATTTAAACTACAATTAAAAACTCTCAACAATCATTTATTTTATGCAAATAATTTTAATTTTAATCAATCATTTTGATATATTTTTAATAGCTTTTTGAGCTTAGAGAGATATATTAGTAATTTGGGAAAGAAAAGGAATGGAATAGAAGTTACAATTTTGCTATAAATTTATTATATTAAAATTTCTTATTTCCAAGAATAAGAAGAACCTGTGATAGTTGTGTCGGTATAAAATGCAAGGTTCTAAAAAACGTGAAGCGTCCCGAAACCCGGATGTCGAGCTCCAAGCTTTTCAAACTTAAGCGAGATTAGCACGAGTTTAAGCGTGAAAAAGCGTTTTTTTAGTGTAATTGTAATTATCTCAAACCAATAAATAGATAAATTAATACATAAATATAATAAATTTAAATCTGATGCATTAATTCTCATATTTATCAAAACATAAAAAATCTCAAAATTACAATCTTTATTTGTTTTTGCAACTAGATCATATTAAAAAATATTAAATATTTATCAAATCTTTGTCAGACACGTTTAATCATAATTAAAATTTAAAAATAAACATCTAAATTATAAACTTAATTTATTATTTTAAAATAAAAAGACATACCTTCAAAATAAAAAATTTAAAAATAAACAGATACGATTAATTGTGCTTAAGTACGTTTAATTAAATTTCTTAATTACGCTTAATTCGTCAAACTACGATTTGATAATTTTTTTCTGCTTTCCTCCGAAACAAGCGTTTTTGTCGAGTTTCAAGTTTAAACACATTTAAACGGAACGGCGTTTTTAGAACAATAATAAAATGGACCCTTGAAAACCAAGTCTGATCTTTCTGAAATACCCTTTTCCCACCCATTACCATTTTCAAGATTGAAGAGTTTTATTGTTTTACTTCCAGTACTCGTCGCTTCAACAGAACGAAAAGAATCCAGTTTGGTAGAGTAGCTGTTGCCGATGTGATTCTTGGCCTATACTATATTGTATGCGCAGCACAGAAAGGTCAGCTTTCAAATACAAGTTCTAGGATTTTTTAATGTGATCGATTCAATTTGCTTATACTTTGACACATGTTTTAGATTTCTTTAACTTTACTCTCAATCCAAGATTATTATTCTTTGATGTTTCCGGTTTATCTAATTTTGGGTGGATATTTTCCCATCCAACTTTTGAGCTCTCCAAACTCCTACCTCATTCCAAACATCCCAAGAATAAAAGCAGATTACAGTGCGTTTGGTTGTTAAATGATGGTTTTTATGCATAAAGTTTCCCGAGTCCATAGAATATTTGTTCTCCCATTGAGGTGCTTTTTTGGGACAAAGGTGCAGTTATGTACTGAAAGAAGTGTGATGGTGGTGGTATAACAACTGCCGTTCCTGAAATTTAAGAGAACAGGCACGCAGAAAGGTGTTTGGTTCTATAAGGAATTGATGGACTCAGAATAGTCCTGTTCCCGATGCTTTAAGTCGGGGGTGCCTACGGTGATGGAGCATCAATTGAGAATGTCACAAAATGGTGATCCATCTTTAGGTAGAAGGTCGTTTGGAGGAGAGCATAATTGGGACAAACCTGGAACGGAGAAATGGTTTAAGAATGATAGAGTAAAGTATAGTGCTTGTAAGGGAGTTTTGGGGGGTAAAAAGCATATGAAGTGGCTACGAAGGCATATCAGGTCTATCGTGTTTACATTTATATTGATGGGTTTTCTATTTCTTCTGGATTCGTTACTGGCATCCGTTTTTAATCCCACACTTTTCAAGAATATGCAAGCTCCGAGAAAATCATATGATCAAGAGGTAAACCTTGATAAATTTAGCTTGCAGGAAGTGTAACTCACATATTATTCAAATATCATATCTTTCTGCAGCATACTTACCATTCGACGTCCATTTTGACAACAATACATCGTCAGTTTATGTCTGATCTCAATGAAGTTTTCACTTTCCTGGGTATCTGGATCATAACTTTTCAAAGTAAACTGTTGTAGAACTTACACTTACGGCATAATTTATGATACAATCCGATATATGATCGCAATAGATCTACATACATAATAGAGTCCAGAAGATGATGTTTTGTGCATTGGTTGTTGGTTTCAGGGAAGAAACACTACATATGATGACCAAGCGAAAATTCCAGTTATGTATTTTCGACTATTACATATGGCATCAGTTTCACTCGCAGAGGTATGATTCTAGACCTGGGAAATATGATTTATAATGTCTTGTATAAAAAGATTTTACTGTCATGTTTAATGTTCATACTACAGAGAGAGATTGAGCAAAAGGAGTCAAATTTTTGGAAGGAACGATATCTTCAAGCTTCTTTGTGGAAACCTTGGGCTGATAATGGGTCACAAGGTACATCGTCGTTACTAGATTTTACTTAGATTCAATTTATTCCCTTCGATACAAGGTAACTTTTATGACTTTAACTACTTATAGTAACCAGAGCTGTAACACTCAGGAACCACACTGGTTATGTATTAGTTAGTGCAAATGGAGGTCTAAATCAACAACGTGTTGCGGTTAGATTTCTGCTATTAATTTTTCTCTTGCTTATTGTGTCCCTCTTCAAGATAGACGCTTCGCCCAAGTTTTGTTTCCCTTGCTGAATTTTGATTTATGACCAATATCCAACCTCTTGTTCTATTTACAGGTCTGTAACGCAGTTGCGGTAGCATCTCTCCTTAATGCAACTTTAGTAATTCCTCGATTTCTTTACAGCAATGTATGGAAGGATCCAAGGTAAGTAACGCTTAGAGACTATCAACAATTCTTTTGAATATTTCTTTAACGTCGGTTGGTTATTACACACCTGATTCATTTATGTGCACTCTATTGTTATTGCAGCCAGTTTCATGATATTTATCAAGAGGATACTTTTATGAATACACTGAAGAATAATGTAAATATTGTGAAGGAGCTCCCTTCGAATCTGAAATCAAAAGATCTCAAGGCAATTGGCAGTGTCGTATGTGTCCTATATAATCTTTTTGAATCAAGAACAGGCTTTCTGGGACACTGTTGTAGTTTTCTGTTGCTGCTGTCAGGTAACAGATTCAGATCTTTCAAAGGAGGCAACGCCTGAAGAATACACAGAGAACATTCTCCCTATTTTAATTCGTAATGGAGTTGTTCACTTTCTTGGATTCGGTAATAGACTAGGGTTCAACTCAATGCCTTCTGATGTTCAGGTAAAAAAAAGTGATCTTCTTGTTAAGTACCTCTAAGATATATTTTTAAATTGATCTCTGATATCTTCAATTATTTCATAGAAACTAAGATGCAAGTGTAACTTTCATGCATTAAAGTTCGTCCCGAGAATTCAAAAAATAGGCTCTTTATTAGTGAAGAGGATAAGAAAATATGAGAGTGCAAAAAGCCTTTTAGACCAAGCGCTTCTTGGAAAATACATCTCAAGTATCCCTCCGAGAAAGCAAGTCGCCATAACAAGCTCTTCCAAATACCTTGCATTGCATTTGCGGTTCGAAGCTGATATGGTGGCATATTCCATGTGTGATTTTGGAGGCGGTGAAGATGAGAAACGGGAGCTTCAGGCCTATAGAGAGGAGCATTTTCCTATTCTCCTCGAGCGGTTGAAGAAAATAAAGTATGGTATATGAGAAAGCTTGAACGTTTGAGATCGTTCTTTACATTATTAATATGTCTAAAAAAATACCCTTTTTCTGTTAAATGGCTGCAGACAGATTTCTCCGACAGAATTAAGAATAACGGGAAGGTGCCCATTAACACCAGAAGAAGCGGCATTGGTTCTTGCAGGGCTCGGATTTAACCGTGGAACTTATATCTATCTTGCTGGATCAAAAATTTATGGAGGAAAATCAAAGATGAAATCTATTACTGGCCTTTATCCGAATATGGTTACAAAGGAGGATCTCCTTTCTCCCAAAGAACTCGAACCTCTACGGAATTTTTCATCTCAGGTGAACAAGAAGGATTAAGGCATATGTTTTCAGCTTTGCAAACTACTAATATATTATTAGCAGCAACTATTGAAAAGTAGTGGTTAAGCTTTTGTATATATTTTTGTTAAGACGTTGAGACATAATGCTACCATTCACAGCCAATTTTTACTTTTATTTTTAGTCTCAATGCATATACATTTTACTTACAAGATTCACACTACCATGAAACATGTTCCTTGTATCGGATGCAGCTTGCAGCTTTGGATTTTATCGCTTGTGCTGCTTCTGATGTTTTCTCCATGACCGACTCTGGGAGCCAGCTATCATCCTTGGTGTCTGGTTTTCGTACATATTATGGTGGAGGAAATGCTCCCATCTTGAGGCCTAGCAAGAAGAGTTTGGCAGCAATCCTTCGCGAAAATAACACAATCAGCTGGCACAGTTTTGAGAGAAGAATACGAAGGATGATCGAGGAAGGCCAAAGAGTAGTGAATAACACGTGTTCTAGCAAAAGCATTTATCGACATCCAAGATGTAATGAGTGCATGCGCAAAGATCAATAGTCCAGGCTCGTTTATTTCTTGTTTCTGGTGTGTTTTCCCAGCTGATATTTGCAAGTGTTTATCCCCTTTTCTTCCTGATATATCAGATTATAGTTGTAAGTATTTTTTTCCCGTTGATTGAAATTCATAAAAAAGGCGGCTTAGGTACTTTTAAAAGATAGGCTACCTATATTGTGTTGGAAAATTTCGATGCTTAATGAATGAAAATTAAGCAAATTAATCAATGTGTTTGATTGGAAAAATTTGAAATGAAGAACGAAGCTTAATGAACGAATATTAAGTTCGGTGGTTCTGAATTAAACTCGAAACAAGTTTATCGAATGTTGAAAGAAACTCAAACGAGTAGTCGGAACATGTAAGGGACGAAAATCGAAAAAAAAATAAAAAATTTATTCGCGTGAACAGTAGCATGCGCGCACCTGCGCGCGGGTCTGCCAGTGGCAGGCGCACGCACACGCTGCCGAGAGCGCTCGGCAGCGCGCGGGCAGGCGCGCCCCTTCGGCTGTTTTTCGTGTCCCTTTGATTTTTCTTGCATTTTTTCATTTCCTTGGCATTGTTTGATGATTGTGGTCAGTTACAATGGCCAAGAGACACCCTTATGAATGAAAGCTCATGTCTTTTCATTTGAAAACATTAAATGATTGATTTATTGAAAATAAAAAATACATACATAAATTTTTACATCTTTTTGCATCTCCTTCTTCCTTTCTTCAACAAGAGAGAGTTCCTTCATTTCCTTGTGATAGAACTTGAATATTTGAGTGCTCATTATTCAAGTGTTGTAGTTGTATCTTGGGAGAAGATTGCCACAAACTCTAGCACATTGTGAGGGCAAATTCTTCTTAAGGAGAAAGTGTTCAACACTTGCCTCTACAAAACCATTTTCATTGTTTTCTTCTTGCTTTCCTCTCACATTTGAATACCCCAAATAACAATCTTAAGAAGAACTTTGGATTTTTATTCATTTGCAAGAAGAATCTCAATGGCATCAACATCTACAACACCACATCCAACCATTGCACAACGAGAGAAACCGGAAAAATTTTCTCGTGCGGATTTCAAAAGATGGCAACAAAAGATGCTCTTCTATCTCACAACCTTGAGTTTGTCAAGGTTCTTGAAGGAAGATCCTCCCACCGTTGCTGAAAACGAGACAGACACCAACATAAGGGCCGCTTTGGATGCATGGAACCAAAGTGATTTTGTATGCAAGAACTACATCCTCAATGGACTTGACAATGCATTGTACAATGTGTATTGTCAAGTCAAGACCGCCAAGGAACTTTGGGATATGCTTGATAAGAAATACAGGGCGGAGGATGCGGGCTTGAAGAAGTTCATTGTTGGGAGATTTTTGGACTTCAAGATGGTGGACTCAAAATCTGTGATGAGTCAAGTGCAAGAACTACAACTTATCTTGCACGAGATTCATGCGGAAGGAATGAGTCTAAGCGAGTTCTTCCAAGTTGCTGCTATGATCGAGAAACTCCCTCCGTTGTGGAAGGATTTCAAGAATTACTTGAAGCACAAAAGAAAGGAGGTGGGATTGGAGGATCTCATTGTGAGATTGAGGATAGAAGAGAACAACAAGAGCACCGAGGCCAAGGCAAGTAAGATGGCAGCAAGGGTGAAAATTGTTGAATCAAGTTTTAAAGGGAAGAAGAGGAAGTTTGAGAAGCAACCACAACAAGGCCAACAACCACCAAACAAGAAGAAGTTCAAAGGCAATTGTTATAACTGCGGAAAACCAAATCACATGGCTAAGGATTGTAGGAAGCCAAAGAAGGGAAATCCTCAAGCCAACGAAGTTCAAGAAAGGTCGGTACCATTTGATTTTTCTCAACTCGATTTGTCTGCAGTTATTTTGGAAGCAAATTTGGTGGAAAACCCAAATGAATGGTGGGTTGATACTGGAGCAACTCGACACATATGCTCCAACAAGGGGATGTTCTCCACATACACTCTATCTACCGGGAGAAAACTATACATGGGGAACTCCGCTACATCTGAGGTGGTTGGCACGGGAAATGTGGTACTGAAAATGACATCGGGTTTGGAAGTAACTCTTGTTGATGTACTTCATGTACCGGACATAAGAAAGAACCTCGTGTCGGGGTCTCTGTTGGTCAAACATGGGTTTAGACTAGTATTTGAGTCTAACAAGGTTGTATTGACCAAGAATTGTCATTTTATTGGAAAAGGATATCTCGATGAGAACCTTTTCAAGTTAAATGTAATGGCTATACGCCAAAATGTTGTTGAAAGTAATAAAGACAAAAGTTCTATTTACTTGCTTGAATGTTCTCATTTATGGCATGTTCGTTTAGGACATGTAAATTTTAATACCTTGCAACGTTTAATGAAACTGGAATTATTACCTAAACACAACGTCGATCCAACACACAAATGCGAAATATGTGTTGAAGCAAAAATGACCAAAGCGCCTTACCACTCGATTGAAAGATGTATAACTCCTCTAGAACTAATACACACCGATCTTGGTGATTTAAAGTTTGTACAAACTAGAGGAGGGAAAAGACACTACGTGACATTCATTGACGATCATACGAGGTACTGTTACATATATCTTTTGAGGTCTAAAGATGAAGCTCTTGAAGCATTCAGATGTTATAAGGCCGAAGTTAAGAATCAACTAGGCAAACAAATAAATAGGGTTCGAAGCGATAGAGGAGGCGAATACGGAGCACCGTTTGATGAATTCTGCACATCTTTGGGCATAATTCATGAAACGACTGTTCCTTATTCACCTCAATCGAATGACATTGCCGAAAGAAAGAATCGAACTCTGAAAGATATGATGAATGCTATGTTAATAAGTTTAGGAGTACCCCAAAACTTGTGGGGGAAGCAATACTATCGGCTAATCACATCCTGAACAAAATACCTCATAAGAAAAATGACAAGTCACCTTATGAATTGTGGAAAGGTCACAAACCTTCCTACAAGTACCTTAAAGTGTGGGGGTGTCTAGCTAAGGTTGAAATATCAAAGCCTAAACAAGAGCGAATTGGACCAAAGACGGTCGACTGCATATTCATCGGCTATGCACATAATAGTAGTGCCTATAGGTTTATAGTGCACAAATCTGAAAATGCAGAAATGAATACGAGTATGACAATTGAGTCAAGAAATGCAGTATTTTTTGAAAATATATTTCCTTGTAAAGAAAGGAAAGAAAATGGTTCTAGCAAGCGAAAACTTGAGACGAAGCATGCAGGTCAAGTACCTACACATGATCCAACTCTAAATGAAAATGCTATACCATTGGAAGGCTCTTCGAAGGAGTAAGGGCCAAGAAGAAGCAAAAAGGCTAGAATCTCAAAGTCCTTTGGTCCAGACTTCCATACTTTTATGTTGGAGAATGAACCAAAGGACATACAAGATGCTCTGGCTAGCCCTGAAGC
This sequence comes from Primulina huaijiensis, assembly GCF_012295235.1. Taxonomy (NCBI): domain Eukaryota; kingdom Viridiplantae; phylum Streptophyta; class Magnoliopsida; order Lamiales; family Gesneriaceae; genus Primulina; species Primulina huaijiensis. The sequence goes on from NC_133306.1 coordinate 5,152,644, forward strand.
TCCCTATTGGAAAGAAGCCATCAACTCCGAAATGGATTCCATATTGCAAAACCATACTTGGGAACTAGTGGATCTTCCACCAGGTACCAAGTCATTGGGATGCAAATGGATATTGAAAAAGAAAATGAGAGTTGATGGAAGTATTGAAAAATACAAAGCCAGGCTTGTGGCCAAAGGCTATAGACAAAGAGAAGGTCATGATTTCTTCGACACGTATTCACCAGTTTCAAGAATAACATCCATTCGTGTGCTCATTGCTATTGCAGCTTTGCATAACCTTGAGATACATCAAATGGATGTCAAAACGACATTCTTAAATGGTGAACTTGAAGAAGAAATATATATGGAGCAACCTGAAGGCTTCATTGTTAAAGGACAAGAAAGAAAAGTCTGTCGTTTAATTAAGTCACTATACGGACTTAAACAAGCGCCCAAGCAGTGGCACGAAAAATTTGACAAGGTAGTATTGTCAAATGGATTTAAGATTAATGAGTGTGACAAATGTGTTTACATTAAAGGCACTCGAGAATCTTATGTGATAGTATGTCTATATGTGGATGACATGCTAATAATGGGGAATAACCAAGAGTTGATTAAGGGTACAAAGAAAATGTTGACAAAACATTTTGATATGAAAGATATGGGTATTGCTGATGTAATTCTAGGGATTAAAATCTTTAGAACTCCAGAAGCAATAATCCTATCTCAGTCTCATTATGTAGAAACAGTGTTGAAGAAGTTTAACGCTTATGACTCTACCCCAGTAAAAACGCCTTTAGACGTAAATGTCCATTTGGCGAAGAATCGTGGAGAACCAGTTTCCCAACTGGAATACTCCAGAATTATTGGAAGCCTTATGTACATCACTAACTGTACTAGACCTGACATCGCTTGTGCGGTTAACAAGTTAAGTCGGTTTACAAGTAATCCTAGTGATGCACACTGGAAGGCATTGACAAGGGTGCTTAGATATTTAAAGCACACCTCAGAATATGGACTAAATTACACAAGGTATCCTGCAGTACTTGAAGGATACTGTGATGCAAATTGGATTTCTGACACCAAGGATTCCAAATCCACCAGCGGCTATGTATTTACCATTGGTGGAGGAGCAATCTCTTGGAGGTCATCGAAACAAACTTGCATTGCTAGATCTACTATGGAATCGGAGTTCATAGCGCTAGATAAAGCTGCAGAAGAAGCTGAATGGCTTCGTAACTTTCTAGAGGACATTTCGTATTGGACAAGTCCAGTGCCAGCAATCATGATACATTGCGATAGTCAGTCGGCAATTGCAAGGGCACAAAACAGTATGTACAATGGCAAGTCTCGACACATTCGTCGAAGACATAATACTGTACGATAGTTGATCTCTAATGGAGTTATATATGTTGATTATATTAAATCAAAGGATAACTTAGCGGATCCGCTTACAAAAGCATTAAATAGAGATCAAATGTACTGTCTGTCAAGAGGAATGGGTTTAAAACCTACCAAATAAAGTTTTCATAGTGGCAACCCAACCTTGTTGATTGGAGATTCCAAGATCTTGGTTCAATGGGAAAACTAAATTATGAGAACTTGAGGAATCACTCCTCATTCCTAAGACGATGAGTGAAGTTGCCTACAAAGGTAGTGAGGTTAAGTATTGTACTTTTATTGATTCCGTAGCTTGCAAAAGTGGGGTAAGTAGGATACCCTTTTAAAGGAGATCACCTATGTACATGTGAGGACGGGCCGCCTCGATGAAACACGTATGAAGCCAAGATGTGTTCCATGGCCAAAACAGACACAACCGATAAAACAAATGGAAATGGAAGAAAGGTTATCATGTGGGTACAGTTGTCTGGGTTTACATGAACCGCCAAGAAGTTCAAGACATCACGTTCACTTCGTGGCCTAGTAAATCCGATTGTATTCCACTAAGGAAGGTTCAAAGCCAAAAGCCACCTCTCCTGATGTGATAATTTTTCGTATATACTCTCTCTTATGCATCACGAGCATTCATGCATTAATTTCATTCATGTGGGGGATTGTTGGAAAATTTCGATGCTTAATGAATGAAAATTAAGCAAATTAATCAATGTGTTTGATTGGAAAAATTCAAAATGAAGAACGAAGTTTAATAACGAATATTAAGTTCGGTGGTTCTGAATTAAACTCGAAACAAGTTCATCGAATGTTGAAAGAAACTCAAACGAGTAGTCGGAACATGTAAGGGACGAAAATCGAAAAAAAAAAATTTATTCGCGTGAACAGTACCATGCGCGCACCTGCGCGCGGGTCTGCCAGTGGCAGGCGCGCATGTGCGCGCGCCTGCCGAGCGCTCTCGGCATGAGCTGCCGAGCGCTCTCGGCAGCGGCAGTGCGCGCCCCTTCGGCTGTTTCTCGTGTCCCTTCGATTTTTCTTGCATTTTTTCATTTCCTTGGCATTGTTTGATGATTGTGGTCAGTTACAATAGCCAAGAGACACCCTTATGAATGAAAGCTCATGTCTTTTCACTTGAAAACATTAAATGATTGATTTATTGAAAATAAAAAATACATACATAAATTTTTACATCTCTTTGCATCTCCTTTTTTCTTTCTTCAACAAGAGAGAGTTCCTTCATTTCCTTGTGATAGAACTTGAATATTTGAGTGCTCATTATTCAAGTGTTGTAGTTGTATCTTGGGAGAAGATTGCCACAAACTCTAGCACATTGTGAGGACAAATTCTTCTTAAGGAGAAAGTGTTCAACACTTGCCTCTACAAAACCATTTTCATTGTTTTCTTCTTGCTTTCCTCTCACATTTGAATACCCCAAACAACATATTGTTGAACTACAACCCAAGGTAAATACATATTTTTTGTCCCTATAATTCGTTACTAAAGCATTTTTTGTCCCTAAACATTTATATTTGACACGTTTGGTCTCTAAACTTTTAAAGATAAAACAAAATTTGTCTTTGGCCTTTAGTTTTATAGTTAAAGTTAACGAATTGATTTAGTTCATTTTTTTTTAAAAAAAAATATCAAAATTTTACGTTGCAATATATAAATGACCAAAAACATTTTGACAAGGATGGATTTGGAAGAGATTGGCAAAAACTTGTGTGTGACGATCTCACGGGTCGTATTTTGTGATATGGATATCTTATTTGGGTCATACATGAAAAAGTATTACTTTTTATGTTAAGAGTATTACTTTTTATTGTGAATATTGGTAAAATTGACTCGTCTCACAAATAAATATTCGTGAGATCGTCTTACAAGAGACCTACTCTTGGAGATTTAATTTTTCAAAATTAATATTTTTTTTGTTACAGTTTTATAATTCAAAAGGCAAAAAAAATTAAACTTTTAAACTTCCAATACTTATTTTATATAAAATATTCATTTCTTCTAAACTTAATATAAAAATCTAAATTATCAAAAGATAAAAAAAAAATTCAAAGATAAATATGGTTACTTGATTTTTAGTTTATAATCTTTTTATAAACTTCTTTTGTCCCCACAGTTTGATAAGTATCACAACAATAGTCTTTTTAACAATTTAATGGTAAACTTAACGGCAATGATTAATTATGCAATATATGCTAAGGTTTATGAATCAAAAGTGAGTGGTTGAAATGCTTAGTGACTAAAATATTATAAGGCATCGTTTGGTTAGGATAAGTAAATGACATATAAGATAAATGATTTTAAAATGAAAGATAATGATTAATAATACAAATTATGATAAATTATATGATGCATGTTTGATATGATTTTAAATTGTTTGATTATTTTTGTTAATTATATTATGATTATTTCAATGCCCTCGTCATATATTTATTAGTAATATATTCTTAAAATGGGTTGAATAAAAAAATAAAATTTCTAGGATTAATTTATTTAAAAAATTATAAATAAAATTATCATATTATATTAATTATTAAGTTTTCACTAATTTCAATTTCCGAAAACAACTAAAAAACCAATTAATATTATCGAAAATAATTAAAATTTAATAATAACATAAATATGCATTTATTGTGATAATTAAAATAGTAATACAAATTTGAATATTAAATAATTGATATTAAAAATTATAATATTACAGTTAAAAATAATATAATAATAATTAAAATATGACTAATAATAATTAACTAGTTATAATATTAGTCAAATTATAAATTATATTAAAATATTACTAAATTTATTGAATTTTAAATTATTTTAAACTTTAAGGTATTATTGGAAATTTAAATTAATCAAACATCATTTCTTTTCTCTCAAAAGATTATGTAACCACCAACAAAAGGATAATAATGCCTACAGTACTTGATCGATACGAACCGACATAGTATATCACAATTTTAATCATGTACACCAAACACATGATAAATGAAATATTAAAAATTAATTACCTCTTATTGTACATCAAACAATGCCTAAAATACCAATAATTTATTCCAATAATTAGAGATGAGGAAAATAAACAAGTTATGTATGCCTTTGGAGAAATAAATTAAATAAAGGTCGTGCGGGATAATTATTTTGGAGAAAAAGAAAAAGAAAAGCTTGGGGGATTTGTCACACACGGCACGATGGCTAACTTGTTAATTTTCGACAATTGATCCATTTATGGTTGCAAAATCACTTTTCGTGGTTTTCCATGCATACACATTGAATCCATGCAGACTATATATATTATTATAGTTTCAAATTTTACGTTGCTTGAATACATAAATAAATCGAAAGAGTGGACCATGCATGCATATTCCATATATACACTATGAATTAATTTAACACTAATTAATTACATTTATGTTTCGGTGAATGGTCCATTCTCTCTTTTTCTCTGTCGACCCAAACTTGTTGCTAAAGATTGTTGTTATGCACTTTAATGACAATGGAATATTGCTTTTATCAAGTTTTGACAATTACAGGGATATATATGTATTAAAAAGGAGTTGGAATAAAGTTACGAATACATACAAAAAAGAACCAACAAACCATCAAAAATATATCACAAAAACTTACGTGAGATGTGTTAGAAATTTTTATCAAAATCATGTTTTTATGTATACATGAACATGATAAAACTATATGCGGAAATAGATCGAGTATTACCTTCCGGCCATTGAAAATTTTGATTTCTCTGCTTTTCTTTTCGGTTGAAATCTTCTAAGCACTCCACCCTCTCGATAGATGGTGTATATTTCTGATGAGGTGTGTGTGCTTAGAGACCTCAATCGTTGCTATTTATAGGCATCTCATATCATCAACGAGAAATTTTGGGAGCATTATTTTAATTCAAAGGAATAATCGTGTACGCATATCAGTTTCTGAAGTTGAGTCGGCGTACGCAACTTTTCGTCAAAAGTTTTAGGCTTTTTGGCCGTCGCCAACTCCTACACGATACGTCTTCCTTTCTGATATGAGCCATTTTACTTACATTCTCCCACTTGGCTCATATATATCATTTACCATATGAGAAAACAAAATACATGAATCATGGCGATATGTCATCTTTAAAACGAATATTATCTTCCATGTATTACAATGCATTATGTCTCTCAAATCTGTATAACTTAATGAATAAACCCAATGTTTATTCGAGGTCCAACTTTATTGATATTTCTCGAATCAATGAATGTGTACACAAATATGAGAAAATATCACATCATAGTTTCATTAAATTTGTTCTTACAATAAAATTACATAAAGGAACCAAGTCCCAGTCTTTCTGTATGATCCTTAAATTTCAATGGTGGCATGCCCTTAGTTAAAGGATCTGCAATCATCAATTCAGTGCTAATGTGCTCGATAAGTAACTTCTTATCTTTAACACGTTCTCGTATGGCTAAATATTTAATGTCGATGTGCTTGCTTCGACTACCACTTTTGTTATTTTTAGCCATAAAAACAGCAGCTGAATTGTCACAATATATTCTTAATGGCCTAGATATAGAATCCATAATACTAAGCCCTGAAATGAAACTCTTCAACCATACACCATGTGAGGTTGCCTCAAAACAAGATACGAACTCAGCTTCCATAGTGGAAGTAGCAGTCAATGTCTGCTTTGCACTTCTCCAAGATACAGCTCCACCAGCTAGCATAAAAATATATACTGAAGTGGATTTTCTTGAATCAATGCAGCCAGCGTAGTCTGAATCAGAGTAGCCAATTACTTCCAAATTCTCAGTTCGTCTGAACATAAGCATATAATCTTTGGTCCCTTGAAGGTACCTCATTACTTTCTTTGCAGCTTTCCAATGGTCTAAACCTGGATTACTCTGATATCTTCCCAACATCCCAACAACAAATGCAATATCAGGTCTAGTGCAAACCTGAGCATACATCAAGCTTCCGACAGCAGAAGGATAAGGAATGTTTTTCATTTGTTCCCGCTCTAGATCATTCTTTGGGCATTGGCTCAAATTGAATTTATCGCCTTTCACAACAGGAGCTATACTTGGTGAACAATCTTTCATCCGATATCTCTCTATNGGTGGCGGGTGCGCCATTCCAGTTCTTCCGGGGAAGTGTAGTGGGACCCGGCTCTGATCTCCCACGTGTCGTTGCTCCAATCTTCAACATTTGGTGCTCCAGTCGGGAGTTCATGCATCCACCTGTGTAGATCACCGTTGGCAATAAATTCGTACAACACCAACTTTTCATTACCTGCACAATAGGAAAGAACAATTCACGAACTAATGTTATCACCGAATTTAATGTTTCATTCTTTCATTGTCAAGTCTCTGTCGATTGCCATTCAGCACAAATATCTGCCTTTCATTAATGAAAGTAGGTGTGCAATTCAAGAAATCCCTCAATGGCTCAATGCATGATAGAATTTTCTACCATATTGACTCATTGGTATACTTCAATTTGTGTATGTATATATATATTAAAATTTAAATTTTGTAATATCTAATATTAAATTCCTCTACAAAACGTTGATATGTATCTTTCCTGGAATCAAAATCCCAGTTGCCTAAAATCTCCAAGTTTGACTTTCTTGATGACACGAACATCAATGCATCCTCAGAAGGAGATTTTACAGAACTGAAAATTTGAATTTTAGCGCTACGCTACCCTCCAAGGAATTAATCACGAAAACCTATTTCTGGCAATAATCGAATGCGTCTATATTCTGCTAGTCTCTCAGAAACCAAATTTCACGTGATTCTATTAAATAAGGTAGCTAAGAAAATGCAAAATCAGGCAAAACAACAAATATCGTAGCTAAGAAAATATAGAATCAAGCAAAACAACTATTATGCACAGCACAGTTACCTGCAATGCAGTATCCAGAGATGGGTAGTAGATTAGGGTGCTTGAGCTTAGAAAAATCTTCAAAAACCGCCACAGCTTCATCATGGCTCAGGCTTCTGGCATTTTCTAGGACCTTGATTGCCACGTGGAGGTCTCCGGGCAGCACGGCCCGGTAAAGTGGCCCGTTTTTTCCCTCTGCAAGAAGGTATTCTTTCCCGAAGTGCGAAGTCGAAGCGATAAGGTCTTTGAAGGTGAGTTTCAGCAATGGCTTCTCGAACATTACCACAGGAGCTGAAGTGGGCTCTTTTAGATCAGCTACCCACGAGGACCCGGATTCTGTTTCAAAAGAGAACGGACCCGATTTTTCTAACCTGAATGGGATTTGGATTGGCTTTGAGATTGCCCATTTGGTTCGTTTAGAAGTTGCTCTCTTCTTGCATAGGCAGTACGTAAAAAAACTAAGCAAGATTAGGAATACTGTTGAAGGTAGTAATATAGCTAAGATTAAGGCTTTTTCGGGTTTAACTTTCTTGACAGGTTTGGGATTTTTGACAGTGTTTTTCTGTGGTGGTTTATGCGGTGGCGGGGCTCCCGGGTGAGGTTTAATGTGTAATTCAGGCCTGGCCGTGGCGGCGGCGGTGCTATTCCTAGTGATGAAATGTCCGGCGTGATTGAAGGCTGAAAAACCAAACTTTTGGACAAATTTTGGGTCCAATTCACCAGAAAAGTTATTGGATGAGACATTCAAGAACTTAAGGTTACCTAATGGTGGAAAATCAGCGGGAAAATTTCCAGTGAACCCATTGTTGGAAACATCAAGATATTTCAAGAACTGGAAACGGGAAATTGCCTTTACGTCCCCAGAAAAATTGCAACCAGAAATATCGAGATATTCTAGATTAGTTAAGTTGGTAAACCAAAAAGGCAACAAAACAGCTCTGAAACTATTATGCGAAAGATCAAGATAAGTAAGATTCTTAAAATTCGAAACGCGACCAAAATCCTTAAACCTGTTGAACGAAACATCAATACTTCGCAAGGATGAATTAAACTTCACCATGCCCGGATTCGGGAGCCCAAGTACACCTCCAAGCCGGTTGTTGGACAGGTTGATTTCAACGAGATTCGGAAGAAACCATATCACAGGCGAAACAGAACCTGCCAAAGAATTGTTGGAGAGATCTATTACTTGCAGCTGCGTCATGTTCGCAAAAAACTTCCATGAAATCGTGCCAGTGAGATTCCTCGAGGGGAGTTTGATTTCTGATATGGGAAGACTTGAACACTTGGTGAAGAAGAACCAAGAAAAGTTGAACCCAGAAACAGAGGCGAATGCTTTGGAAAGTAGAGCTTGGTCTGCTGTTTTGTTGCTGCATGTTTGTGTGGATTCTGCGACGAAGAAAAAGGTAATGATGAGGATTAATTTGAAATGGGAATTCATGCTGGACGAGGAAGCAGCAATTCAAACTCTGCCACTTTCATTGGTTTCCATACAAAGAGGGATGTTGGAGAGAGATGCAGCTGCGCATGATAACTTGGCTTGGTCTTTCTTGTTGGCTACTACCCTTCTCAACTGCTCAACATCACTTAAGCCAATTTTTAATATCAATGAAATATTTGAAATTATATATTCAACTTTATGATATTTTAAATTTATCTATAAAAATATATCAAGCTTTTAAAATCTTGCCCATGTCTCTCTCTCGTTAAGCAAAATGTGTGTAACCATTCATATTGATACCTTAGGAGATAGGCTCGGTCCACTCTCGATAGCTCGGGTGGATTTGGGCTCAATATTCAGAAAAACCAGGAAGATTATCTTGAGGACAGAGCCTGTCAAGAGGTCGCTTCATTCACACGTCAGGTTTCATTTATTGTTTATTGATTTATATACTCACTCTACACACATAGTATTCCCTCTGTTTTCTATTCTACGTCGGAACAACCTTCCGACCTCCTTCTAACGTTTTTGTTTGTGCTTCCAGATTTCAAAAGTCCGATCCGAGCTTCTCAAGCGAGATCCGACCTCTCAGCTACCATCTCGAATTCCAGCAACATCACATATATAAGAATATAAGATTTTAGTACGTCTACTGTGAGACGAGTCAACCATGTTCATATTCATTTTAAACATATATGTAATGTGCAAAGATGAAGCGTAACCAAATAGGACCGTGTAATTGATAGTTGGAATTGTTTAACTAATTAATAAAATATTGTAATTATATATTCAAGATTTATAACATTCAAATTTTATTATAACTTATATCAAAATCTTATAATAATGTTGTTGGAGTAATTAGAAACATGCTTGAATATCATGTGGCTTAATTATGTTGCAATTAATACAGCTAACTGCATCATAGATAAGGTTAACTATGTATTATGGCCATTAGGTATTTCAAGCGTCAACCATTAAAAGAATCAGCAAATTAAATTAATGGCCTTCCACAGTTACACGTGACATCCACTGAGAAATTATCCCATGCATGCTAGTGTTTTTGGTGTTTACTACTTCTTGTCGGCTCCTCGAGGTTTAGGTTTCTTCCCATATAATTTATTTATTTTGTTTTTTTCTCTCAATTTTCAAATTGTAAATGGGAAAATAAACTATCCAGCTTAGACTATGAATGGATAGTTGGGTGGGGCTTTCAATTGATAAATAAAAAGTATGCTAATTTATATATTAATTATATAGTTAAGAAAAATTCGTAGCCACAAATTTTGAAAATGGTTGATCGGGATTATTTGTGACAGGTAATATTTAACAAATTTCTTGTGATATCCTTAACATAAAAGGATATGGATTGAGCATAAATTTTAATCATATAATTTGAGTAGATTTGATTTTAAATTCTCAAATCTATTATATCTATTTGACTCAAAATTATAACAAAGAACTTGAAATCTGTTGTGTTGTTACATTATATGTTTTTCTTGAATTTCAAATTCATTCTCCAACGTACTTACTGGAAATGGATAAGTCTAATATTTGCACTAATATTATCGTCCGTATTCGTACTGATGTAATAATTTTAGAGCAAATTTATGTGTTTTTGGTAGTCGTTTGTGTCGTTTGCAGTAATTAAGCTTTACCACATAACTTGCGACCAAAAGGGAGTGAAATGAAATGAAAACGATGAGCCTAGGAAATGAAATGAAGTCCAAGCTGTAAGAATAAAGGTGCAAGACAACAACAAGCACGTAGCTGCGTGAGATCCATGTGCAGTCGCGCCCCGGAGTGCCTAAGACGAATCAGAAGCAACAGAACAGGACACAACACGCAGCATAGCGGAGTCTAAGTATGCATTTTTTGAGAGCAGAGTCGTTTATTCAGATCGATCTTTCTCTTTCTATTTTTTTTAGTTCTTTTGTCGATTGGTTTGATGTTGAAAACCATGAATTATTGTCTTAGTTATTTATTCATGAACTAACTAATTTGTCTAGAGGACGATGTAGCTTGGTCGAACTATATTTTTGAATATTTGGTTTAGATATTCAATTTGCTCCTTAATTTATTTGTGTTTTCTTGAATTTATTGTGTTCAATTACTTGATCACTAATTGAATTGTTATATTTATTTTAAATCTATCATTCCAGATATGTGATTTTGAATAGGACCGTAGAAAAATACATCATTGATGTTTATAAAATTTGGGAGGCCTATAACTCCATTGAAGTCATTCAAATAATTATTTTGTTATTTATATTATTTGATATTTGATTCTTTAGAGATACTAAATCGATATTAGATAATTAGTTTCTACTTATCACTTGGGAAAGAGAGTTGGAAGAAGTAAGAATTCTTGGTTAGTAAATATGTTGAATTTATGAATATAGATGTCAATAATAATTAAATATAACGAAGATTAAGTGAAATCTCACCTCTAGATTCTTTCTATCACTGATTTTTTGCACTTAGTTGCTAGTAAATAATCAAGATCCTTCTTAAATTATCTACATAAAGTTCGGCTATACTAATTACGGTACTTAATATAAATTTACATATACACTCTATGAGACGATATACGTACTTAATCTAATATTAAAACTTGATACCGTACACTTGCGACAATAATTCGTGCAACAAAAATCAATACATTTCAAAAAACTTCGTTTGAAATCCTCCAAATATCCAAATTAAAAGTGAAAATGAACTGAATCGATTTGACTATTAGTAAAAATTTGAACTTCCAATTTGTCTCAAATTATATATATTTGATTTCGATTCGAAACTCAAATTTTTTTAAATTTTTAGCTCGAGTTATGCTCGAAGCAATTTCGAGTTCGAGTTTGAATCGAAATCTTCGAACCTATTTGCGCGAGCTATTCAAACTATTATTCAGATAGTAAGGCTTGAAAGCTCGAAACATCTGAAATGCTCAAAATATATATTATTAATATATAATTATATTATATTAATAAAATATTAAGTCTGGTAAGAGGCTCGCAAACTATCGAACACACTAATTATCTATCGAGTTCGACTCGAAAAAATTAAGAACATGTTCGTGTTCAGCTCAAGTTCGATAAATTCAAATACGAATCAAAATTCATTGACTCAACTTGAAAAGTTCGCTGAGTAACTCAATTCGTTTACGGTCCTAATCTAAATCCTTCCATCCAACACGATCTTCTTGTTTTTTCTTAAATCATTTTTTTTTTTTATCATTGATATGAGCTCATCTAATTAGGTATTATTTCTCCTTCGTTACGGTTTGTGTCGCAAGATTGGATAAACAATCACGGATCTTTGTAATAATAATAATTAAAAAAAAAAAGATGTTTGCATAAAGATGTTAATAATTGGTTAATTATGCAAAATGCATTGCTTTATTGATTGATTCATTAATTTTTGGAATCGGCCCTTTAGTCAATTAAGGCTTTTGTAGTGAAAAGTGACGTGCTTTAATGACGCTGGATTCAACGAGAATATTCACACACTAGATTTCATCGGCAGCCAAATATAATGACGATCTTGGCATATAATATATCCTAGGAATTTTTTATACTTATTATATTATGTTTANATATATTAAATCTCGAAGTTATTCTTAAATTTTTAGGCTCCAATTTAATTTAATTTAAATAGTAAATAGAGGAGACTAGGTGGGTATACCCTAATTCGTTGTCAATGGATTTGGAAGCTAGCTAGCAGACGACTTGCTCCATATGGGTTTGGTCATTATTTTAACTAAGGCCATAAACAAATCAAGCTGATTCACGAGTTTTGGAGTCGACTCAATAAATATTTGATTTGTATTCGAAGTTATTGAACTTGATTCGAACTCGAACTTGTTCGAATTTTTTTCTAGCCGAACTCGAGCTAAAATTATTTTTTTCGATCGCTAACGAGATTTAATATTTTATTAATATAATATACTGATATAATAAATATATATACATTTCGAACTTTCGACCAAAGTTCTCGAACCATAATATCCGAACAATATTTCGAATGTTTCACGAATAAGTTCGAATATTTCGAACCAAACTCGAACTTCATTTCGTGCTGAAATCAAGCCAATTTGTTTTAAATTTTCGACGAGTTTCAGACTAAGTTCGAAATCGAACATACTTAATTCGAGCTTTAATTTTTTATTATTATTCGACTCAATTCGATTCGTTTCCACCGTTAACTCTTACACACGGTTATCGGCTAAAGTAATCCGCTTAATGAATAACTAAATCTATTTTGGAATAATTTTTCACCTAACCCCAGTGGAATGAAGGCCAACTGACCTGAGTGTCTTGGTCCTTTTGTTGGCATATCTAGCTTCGCGCACAATGGGCTTTTATTGATCAAATGGACCTAGTCGTAAAACCCATATTTCAAGAGTTTGGCCCATTAGTTGTTAATTACCCCAGCAACAATCATAGAAGTTACATATCTATTGTTTGGTCGTATGGTAAGTGATACGACATACTTCCAATAAAGAGCTATATTATCACTGATATCCGATATTGTTCAGTCAATAAATGAATACATCATATCAATAAAAAAATTCGGTGGGAAGATTATATTTAAGTTCTGATTCGGCGTGTGATTCAGATATAAATATTGATCTATTGCACAATGTGCATACACCCGAATTTTTAAATGGAATTAGATGTATTGGAGTTCCGAAACACGAACTAAATTTGAAGGTTGAAACTCATGTTATGTTGTTACGGAACATAGATTAATATCTTGGATTATGCAATGAAACTAGATTTTTTTATCCGAGAATCGTATTTTGAAAAGAAAAGTTCTTACCAGAAGTAACGCGGGTCACAAAATCTTTATTCCAAGAATGTCATCGACCATATATAATCCAATATTTTATTTCAAGTTTAAACGGAGATAATTTCTCCTAATTGTTTCGTATGCAATGACAATTAACAAAAGTCGTAGATAATCATGATCATATGTTATACTTTTTTTTTTATTTTAAGAAACTCGTTTTCAGTCATGGCTTGCTACACGTTTCTGTATTCAAAGTTGCAAATCCTAAAGGTCTCAAAATTTTAACATATGATATAGATGGTAGTCAAGAAAACTCAACGACAAATATTGTATTTGAAGAAATTTTTCATAATTTGTAATAATATTTTTTCCTCATGTTAAATATATTAGTGACTGTGAAATTAGTTTTTGTTTGCATAGCCAAAAATTTCATATTATCTAATTTTTAATCAATATACATGATATACAGTTACTATATCACATATGTAAAATACTAATTAAAAATTTAAAAAATGACTTTCAGTTCAAATTGTAGCCGAACCAGAACCACACAAAAGGAAAAAAAAAAAAAAATCAAAACCGTATCCAAGAATTTGTTTTTGGTTCCACAATCCGTTAAAATTGGAACCGTTGATCTTAGAATCATATAGTTGAAACTTATAGATTTGGTAAAATATGAGACGTGATATTCACTTCCATCTAATTGTTCAATTAAAACGTTTCTCAGTAGAATTTTGAAGTTTCAAGTATACTTGATCTCACACCACACGACACAAATTTATCCACGTTTTTAATTACTTAATAGTAATGTTTTATTAAATATCTACGTTATTAATTACTTAATATATGAAAAAAATTTGTCACGGATCGTATTTTGTGAGACAGATATCTTATTTGGGTCATCCATGAAAAAACATTACTTTACTTTTTATTGTGAATATAAGTAGGGTTGACCTGTCTTACAAATAAAGATTCGTGAGACGGTCTCACAAAAAACCTACTCTATATATATTAACAAAATTGTCTAGATTCGTAATGAAACACATTTCATATCTAACGAGAATACTTTGAAAGATACGATGTTTTGATTAAGAAAAGATTTGATCATTTGGTCGAGAAATTTCTTCTTAAGTTAGTTATTTCAAGGAAAATGCTTAATATAATTTATTATCAAGTAAGATAAACAATTCTAGTCAACAGTTCAACATATATAGTTGCCTAAATTTAAGTCCGTTCAGAAATATTTATTTAATTTATTACACCCTTTCGATCTAAATATATTAACTGTGTACTTTTTCCAATTCTTTTAAGTTATTTTAAAACTTTATACAAATAAATAATCATTTTAATATTTTCTTAAGAATTAATATATAATGATTCCTTTATCATAGGAGCCAAGAGAAATCTTGGAAATAACTCTTAAATTTGCCTCTTTTTTTCCTGTGTACCTTGATTACAAGTTTTGTGAGAATATATGTAACCGGCAATGCGTATCAAATACGGTTTAATTCAACTTATTCGAGAACATTATTCTCGTGATAAATCTAATGACCACTATTGAATATAAAGTTTATGAATAATCAAACATAAACTCGATATATTTTAATCAATGATAATTCATTAGTTAATTAGGCTACATACTACTACCACAACCTAAACTAAAAAAAATTCAAAAAGAAAATTTCGAAAATCGGTAGAGGAAGAATTGAAATTTAGGTATAACCAAAATTTTTAAACTGGAAATTGAACCGCATTTTAAGAAAATACACCTCAAGAACCCAAATTATTATGGGTTTTTTTTTTTGGGAAGTTGGTGAAAAATCCCCAATCAAAATATTTCTTTGGGTTCACTTCCTACCCAGAAAATTGTGGTACTATGTCATACAAAATGTGGTACACTTCATGTGAAAATGTGGTACTAAAAAAGTATCCAGTGACTGAACACAAAAAAAATCGACGACGGAGAAATGAAGACTTATTTCCCGTTTTTTTTTTTTAATTATCAAATGTGCATTTATGGTATTTGATAAGATATACTTTTGGGATTTAATTATTTAAATCAAACCCTCACATTTCCCCAAATGGGTTGACTTGACTATGTACACGCGTGACTCACGAACAGACGTCGGCAAATGAGGCGTGACTCATCACCAAGTTCTCCTCAATTTTAATAATTATTTATTGAGTAAAATTTAATTCCCCAATTTGGTCCTCTATTTTCCATCAATTTTTGATCTAGTCTCTCATCTTTTAATTATTCCAAAATAATCCCCCTATTTTTCAACTTCTGACCCTTTTTCGTCCAATCGGATTTTATACATGTTTTGTATTTTTATTTATTTTTTTCATTCTTTCGTAAAATAAATTAATCGTCATATCTTTTGACCAAAATGTCGATACATTACCCATTTATTTCCAATCACAATATAACTAATCTCACAAAATCAGAAATAATAAAAGCATACCATAACAATTGATCAAAATTTTCATTTCAGGACTTTCAATAAACCTTCTTACATAGGAGTAAATTTTATATTTGCAAAAAAATATAAAAATGAAAAAAATGCAAGTCGGAGAACTACAAATATAATTTATTTGGTAACAGAATTAAAAATAAAATTACATGATGAAAAATTCATTTTTCCAAATTACCATACGCGTGACCACCACAATTGTGAGTAAGTCTCTTGTGAGACGGTCTCACGAATCTTTATCTGTGAGACGGGTCAACCATCCCGATATTCAGCATAAAAAATAATACTTTTTCGTGGATAATCTAAATAAGATATTCGTCTCATAAAATACGATCCGTGAGACCGTCTTACACAAAGTCCAACCCCAATATTAATTCACAAATTACTCTAAGGATGATTTTGTGAGATATTTGGATTATAAATGAAAAAATATTATTTTTATGTCAAATTTATAACTTTTTATATTAAAATATTACTTTTCAATATAAATATAGATAAAATTGACTCGTCTTACGAAAAAAATCTGTAAAATCGTTTTTAAAAAAACCTAGTCTAATTAATTTCGGATCCAATCCAAACAGAAAAACTGAAGAATACAAGTTTATATTTGCATACTCTCTATTTTTTAAAAGTTCAAATTTTAATAATAATGATGATGATGAGGTAGCCAATAAATTTTAAAAGTTCAAATTTTACACCCACCTTTTAATTTTAAAAGACTGAAATTATTATTATTTATTGATATAATTTAAGATATGGATCAAGATATAATATCAGTGTTCTAAAAAACGTCGTCTCGATCTAAGTAGGAAACTTAAATTGTTTAGTTTATATGTTTATATCACATTATATTGTAGTTTAATTTCATTA
This sequence comes from Primulina huaijiensis, assembly GCF_012295235.1. Taxonomy (NCBI): domain Eukaryota; kingdom Viridiplantae; phylum Streptophyta; class Magnoliopsida; order Lamiales; family Gesneriaceae; genus Primulina; species Primulina huaijiensis. Next base: position 5,169,462 of record NC_133306.1, read on the forward strand.
TTATTATTTAATAAAATATAAATAAGCGTGAATGCTGGCGGAAGAGCTTTCCGTGAAATGAAACAAACATTTCTTTCAAAATTATAGGCCTTACAAGTCAGTCAGCAAAGGGACAACAAAACAGAACACAGAAATCCAAACAAACCCCCAGCTCACAACCTCATACACAATGGCGAAATCCACCACAATCATCCACCACTAACATTAAATAGGCCTTTAGATACTCTCAATCCCAATTGGGTTTCCATGGCCGCCGCCGTACCCTCCACCTCCACCGCCACGAAGGTTGGGAAGCAGAAGGAAATGAGCGGCTTTCTGTTGGGCCGATACGAAATCTGTAAACTTCTGGGGCACGGAACGTTCGCCAAAGTATATCACGCCAAGAACTTGAAAACCGGGGAAGGTGTTGCGATTAAGGTGATCGATAAAGAGAAGATCTTGAAAGTTGGGTTGATCGCTCACATCAAGCGCGAGATCTCCATTTTGAGAAGGGTTCGCCACCCCAACATTGTGCAGTTGTTCGAAGTCATGGCAACCAAGTCTAAGATCTTCTTTGTCATGGAATATGTCAAGGGTGGTGAGTTATTCAACAAGGTTGCCAAGGGCAGGCTTAAAGAGGAAGTTGCCAGAAAGTATTTCCAGCAACTGATTTCTGCCGTAGCCTTCTGCCACGCCCGCGGCGTCTATCATCGCGATTTGAAGCCCGAAAATATTTTGCTTGATGAGGATGGGAATCTTAAAGTGTCTGATTTTGGGCTGAGTGCTATTTCCGAGCAGATAAAACAAGATGGCCTTTTTCATACTTTTTGTGGCACGCCGGCCTATGTGGCGCCGGAGGTGTTGGCTAGAAAGGGCTATAATGCGGCCAAGGTTGATATTTGGAGTTGCGGTGTGATTCTGTTTGTTTTGATGGCGGGTTACTTGCCATTCCACGATCAGAATGTTATGTCTATGTATAAGAAGATTTACAAAGGTGAATTCAGGTGTCCGAGGTGGTTTTCTCCCGAGTTGATTCGATTTTTGACGCGTTTGCTGTACACGAATCCTGAAACCCGGATCACGATTCCGGAGATCATGGATAATAAGTGGTTCAAGAAGGGGTTTAAGAATGTGAAATTTTTCATTGATGATGATAAATTATGTACTGTTAACGATGATACTAATAACAACGATGTTGAGTGTTTATCGGATCAGTCTTTGTCCGAATCTGATTCCGAGTTGGAGACCCGAAGGAAGATCAAGTGTCTTCCGAGGCCTGCTAGCTTGAATGCTTTCGATATCATTTCATTTTCGCAGGGTTTTAACCTGTCAGGTTTGTTTGAAGAAGGATCAGATGGAGGAGCAAGATTTGTATCAGGGGCACCGGTGTCGAAAATCATATCAAAATTGGAGGAAATTGCGAAAATAGTGAGTTTCACCGTCCGCAAAAAGGATTGTCGAGTGAGTCTTGAAGGATCCCGGGATGGTGCAAAGGGACCCTTAACGATTGCCGCAGAGATATTCGAATTGACACCATTGTTGAGAGTGGTAGAGGTAAGGAAAAAAGGAGGGGATGGAACGGAATATGAGGATTTCTGTAACCGTGACTTGAAGCCGGGATTGCAAAGCCTTGTGCATGGAAATGTTTCTGATTCTTCTTACTTGCCCTCAGATACCGAATAGATGATGGAGAAGGGAGAAGATTCTACTTTTCTTTTTCCTCCTTTCTTTTACATTCTGTTGCTTTTGGTTTTTTTTTTTTACCTTTAGTTACACTTCTGTACGTGCTAGCTGAATAAAGATAAAATCTTTCCTTATCTGTTGTTAGATTTTTCCTTTTCTTTTAGTGCTACGGCTGGTCGTGTTAAACCCTCTAGAAGATTAATTTACCACTGTATCAGTATCTTGATGAATATTTTAAGATCCCTCGTATCAAGTAAATAAATAAAGCTACCTTGTTATTGATTATGAGTTGTGACCATGCTCCCTTTTACTCTTTAATGGAATAGTCCAATTCTTGCTATGCATCTCTCTTGCATACCACAAGATTGAAAATGTTTCTAATGCTGCATAAACTGCAATGGTTTAGGGAAAAGTTCTCTCTTTGAACGACACTTTTACGTTTACTAGTTATTTGTTGAACGGCTCTCTGCCGGGCTCTTTCTTGAAAACAATGCAATATTGATTTGTGATTGTAAAGATGATCAGTTTGAAACGTTTCACAGATTTCTGGTTGTGTGGAACAAAAATTGGTTACTCTGTCATTCGGTTACTGCTTTATTCGGAGGCACCATTGGTCTCTTGTGTGCTTCACTACTTTAGATCCTCGTGGAACAATTGAACTTCTTGCATGAGTTGCATCGAACTAAACAATATGTCTTTGATTAGAGTTGATAGAAATGTAACCTCACTGGTCACTTGAGGACTAAGGTTTGGTAAAATCTCTAATATTAAATGAAATACGACTGATAGCCTTTAATCTGATGGAAAATATCTTATTATTCACTACTTTTTGTACATACTAGTTGGAATCAATATCTGTTATGCCGTTCTTCGCTGCAAAGGCATTCCTTTTTTGCGGTGCGCAGCAATAAATCTATGCTTATAATGCAGTGCTTTTCCGTTTGGCAGCAAATATTACCTCTAAACATGGCCTTGATCTGATAATTTCTTTGTTTCAGGTCTTCTTCTTTTACTTTTTCCATATTTCCCAAACTTCTTGTTCGTTTACGGCAAGTTTTAAGACATACGTACATAAAGAAAGAAACAACCTCGTCTTGATTGGCCGCTCAGCTTTTTCGGTACATTTTGTGCTTTTGCATGTATTAAGTTACATTTGTTTTCTTGATTTTCTTCTATGTGCACATAATCTTGTAATGGTATTAGGTTGGGTGAAGTAATATCAAAACATAAAACTCCCATATATTATACTCGTTGTTACAATGGTTGAATATTCTTTTTGTTGAATTTAGGATAAACGTGGTAGGCAATTATTCTCATCATTTTCTGACATTTTTGGGTCCATTTTCAAATGGAGATCATCGTGGACATTGTGAAACAACGAATTATTCAATGACATATTTGAAGTATTTTTTCCTCGTTCATTTAGTTAAATGTTAGTACTTGAATAATCAATATATATCAATTTCCATCAAAATGTAAAAGTTTCATAGTAAAAAGAAAAACTTTCTTAATATAACATAAACTAAAACGGTTGGAGACCTCAATTCCTACAATAACATGGGACCATTGTTGGTGTTTTTTTACACTCTGATGGATGTCATGTTGGGGGTTGGTCCCCACACGTTGTGATTGCAACTTATATGGACATACGATTTTTAATTTGTTTTCCCTCCTTTTGAAAAAGTCGGTGCTTCGGAAATAAAGTCGGTGCTTCGGAAATTTTTGAGACGTGTACGTTTTGTTATTTCAAAACGTGTTTGATTTGATTTTATATAACAAAACGTGTTTGATTGATTTTATTTAAAATAAGTACATATTTAATATATTTAAATCGTGGGGTGACATAATAAATATATGTTCATCGAATTATTATTAATTTCATTTTTTAAAAATTGTAACGATTAAAGAACCGAACGGACATGTTTTTTTTTTAAATATTGGATTGTTTTTTTTTTTTTTTAAATATTGGATTGTTTTCAGTTTATGATTAATTTCATCCATCAATCAGATTTGCCAAAGTGAATGCTTAATTTGTGACAATACGCGACCGAAGCAATTCCAATTTTTAATGATCTCGAACAAAAAACTTGATACATTTGTAGAATAAATCGATTCAGTATTTCTTCATCACAAAAGATAAGTAACGAGATTAATGTGGGGATAATTAATATTTAGGGCAACATATGATTCAATCCAACGACAAATATTCTGGCGCATATGTTTTTATCATTTCAGCCCTCTAATTTTTTTTTTCAAGCGAAAACTAGGGATATGTAATTGAAATTGTGACATAAATGTAAAAATTATTAACATCCATAAACTCTAGTTGACTATATATTATTTATGAAATATATAAGACGTGGAAATTAGAACAAATATATGTCTATATTGTCGAAATTATGGTACAAATTTACATATATAATGTATCAAGTGGCTCAAATTGGGTAAGAAAGCTATAATTTTTTTGCCACAAAATTAGAACACTTTTGGGGACCGAAAAAGAAGATTCATTTGATTTACCCATTCAATACTAAACGACTCAAATTGGGAATGGAAGAAAATGGATTAAGAACATAGAGCAGGTCTCTTGTGAGACGGTCTCACGAATCTTTATCTGTGAGACGAGTCAATCCTACCGATATTCACAATATAAAGTAATACTCTTAGCATAAAAAGTAATACTTTTTCATGGATGACCCAAATAAGAGATCCGTCTCATAAAATACGACTAGTGAGACCGTCTCACACAAGTTTTTGTCAAGAACATAACTACGCAAATAGCGATCAAGCTATGTCTAATGGAGTGTGTACAATCTCTATTGATTTTGTATAAGGATTTGATTCCAATATTTTTTTGCAAACAATTGTACATAAAGATTTTTTTGTACTCGTCGTCTGATTGTGAGTGAAATCCTCTCTTTTTTTTAATAAAATAAAAAAAAACGACTGAAGTTTGTAAAAGAATTATGCATAAATCTAAGTCGAATGGATAATAAAATCAACAAAATCGAAATGATGAATATGTTTTTATAATAAACAGTAATTAATTAAAATCGCCTTCTTGCTGCTGTAAATTGTCCCGACTACCTTGCCAACTCCACACTATGTCCTTCAAGGAAGGCTTCAAATCTTGGTCATAAAACTTGCGGTACTCCATGGTGTCGCCCGCAGTTTTCTTGACCTCCACCACATGAAACGACGGTGTAACCTCGAATATCTCTGCGTCAATGCCCAACTGCCCTTTTCTTCCCTCTTTGCTCCCTTGCATTTTCACCACTCCATCTAGCTTTTTGATCTTGAAACTCTCCATTAATGCCACTTCCTCCAGCTTCGAAACCACCATTGATAGTGGCTTTTGGGTCGTAAACCACGCTTCCGCCTTGCTGTTGTTCATGTCCTCTTCGAACAGTCCTGAGAGATCAAATCCCTGGGAAATATTGGATATGATGTCAAAAGCGTTGAAGCTGGGTAGTCGTTTCATCGAACAGGTTGGCTGCGCCTCATCTTTCTTCCCGGAGCAGGATTCTGAATCCGAATCCACTTCCAGAATGCTGCGCGGAGAATCCTCCTTGTTTACATCAAAACTAGCGGATTCCACCCGCTTGAACCCTTTTCTGAACCAGTAATTTTCCATCAGGCTTGAGACGCTGATTCTTGAGTAGGGGTTCGGGTCAAGTATTCTGGAAAGAAGTTTCTTGACCTCCGGGGGAAACCAGTTCGGGCATTTGAATTCCCCTCTACTGATCTTTCTATACATTTCCACGAGATTGGGATCTTGGAATGGGAGATAGCCCGCCAATAAAACAAACAGAATTACTCCACATGACCAAATATCAGCCTTTTCTCCATCGTATCCTCGCTTGCTGATGACCTCCGGAGCAACATAAGCCGGTGTTCCGCATGCCGTGTGCAGAAGTCCGTCCTGTCTTTTCGATTCAACCAAGGCGCTTAACCCAAAATCCGACACCTTCAAATTCCCTGATTCATCAAGGAGTAGATTTTCTGGCTTCAGATCACGATGATACACGCCACGGCTGTGACAGAAATCGACAGCAGCGATCAGTTGCTGGAAATACTTCCTTGCAGCGTCTTCTTTGAGCCGCCCTTTCGCCACCTTGTTGAAAAGCTCGCCACCCTTAACATACTCGATCGCAAAATAAATCTTAGATTTGCTCGCCATAACCTCGTACAGCTGTACCACATTTGGGTGTTTGATGCGCCGCATCACGGAGATCTCGCGCTTAATTTGATCTATCAAACCTACCTTAACGATCTTCTCTTTGTCGATGATTTTGATCGCTACGCTCTCGCCCGTTTTCAGGTTTCTTGCATGATAAACTTTTGCAAATGTACCCTTCCCAAGCAATTTCCCCATTTCGTATCTGTGCATCAAAATATTGGTTCTTTTCTCCATTTTTAAGGCACCCTCTGATAAAACCACCAAATTTCAGAAAATCAAAGGATCCCAGTAAGATTAAAAAAAGTCGTTACAGTTTTATAACCCATTAAAACTCAAATCTTGGTTTAAAAAAAAGATAGTGAGAAGTTCGAAGATACTGGAAAGAAAAATTAAGCCTTTAAAGGTTGTTAAAACCTTGCCTTACGGGCAAGGTGAAAGAAATCCCCTTGCAGTAAATTAATGAAACGATGGCCTAAGGATGGGACGAATACTATGAGAACATGGAGGTTCCATCATCCGTGTATTCTTTGCCTAGATTAAAGGGAGGCCGAGTAAAACTTGCAAGTTATAACAAGTAAAAAAACAACGTCCACACGGTTTTTTTTATCTGAGCTAAATGTAGGCTAGCTTGATAAATTAGTTAAGAATCAGAATTGTGTGGTTGGAATTTGAGGGATCATGCAAAACTAAACAAATTACGTACTGTTCCTTTCTTTCCTATATTTAGCTTCAGAAGTTGGTGGATAAGGGGACAAGTGGGCGAATGTTTCTTTGAAAATCGTATCAGCCACTGATATATATGATATTGTGCAAATTTTGTTTTCATTATTAAAAGCGGACGAACTTAATTTTATGTTTTAAGAGTTGAGTTTCTGATATTATTATGTAAGAACGCTTTTCAATCAACACTGAACGGGTTTCAAATCTGTATTTGATTTCTATCATCGGATGTGGTGGAGTAATAATAGCTACTCCACCCTTGTAGAGTGGGAAACCATATTTCTCATTGAGTCCAGATCTTGATACGCAGTGTGAATTCTGTTTTCGGTTGTAATGCATATAGATTTTTTTGTGGAATAAGAGGCAGATAAATGTATGCAGTTCTTGGAGGCTTATCTTTCATAACTTTCGAGAGCATGCAGACATCACGTTTTCGAACTTATGGCGTGAAACAAACCATTTCGGCTAGGGGGACTGTACAGAACTTTCTTGGAGGTTTATCTTTAAAAACTCTCCAAGCTCCCTTTTTCTGAAGTCAATATTGAACTTGTAATTGAAGGTAGTGATGTAATAGGAGCGTTAAGCGAAGTAGTCGTCGATCTGTTGCAGTGTAGGTAATGGAAGAGGTGAATCACAACCTTCTGCGTTAACAATTTTTATCATGTAAGGCCAAATTTCCTTACTCGAATCACAAGCAAATAATTTATAAAGATAGTCAAGTTTTTTAAAAAACTAATATTCCACACCCGTGTGATACACAATGTTATTTTATGTAATTAATTATTAAAATTAATAAATATTGATGTTGGAATAATTATTTAAAAATTTTGAAATAATATAAAGAATATATTTAAAATTTAAATATTATTATAAAAAATTATTATATCAAAAATGTTTATGTCATTTGAGACAACTATTAAATGAAAATAAAAATTTTGTATTTTTCAAATTGACTTTTTTATTTTGATTGAGTGAAACTCTTTTACAAATAAAAAGAATGAAAAAAATATTTTAAAAATCATATATTATTTTGTCTATCAAAATTTTAAAGAATAAATAAATATTTTTCAAAAAATGAAATTTTTTTGCCATTTATTAGATGATTAAAATTTTTAATAATTTTTGAAAACATGATAAAAAAATATTTATATTAAAGTTCTAATAATATTAATAGCAATTTACAGACAATCAATATATCAAAAATTTACGACTACACTCTTTTCAATAGTTGTAGGATCTGGCGAAGTATTCATAAGTGGGTTGAATAAAAACTTGATACAATTTTGTTTCTTCTAGCTAATTTAGTTGGGTTAGCAACTAAACTATATATATTTTTCAGTGTCGATGTCAGTTGACTAACAAATAAGTGTGGAAAAAAACCAAAGTGACAGATTAGAACAAATCATCAACATTGTTGGCTAAGTGAATTAAAAGGTATATTGAAGTGTAAACAATTCACACGTATGTTTCTGGATGTTTAGAGACTCAAGCTCATACGTCACATTTTCTTCCGTTCGGAAGGCTCACACTAGAAGACTTTGCATTATACAAGTGATTTGCAAGATCCCGGTTCAATTTGGACTTAAACAATGTCAAACTGAAACTCCTAGTATATATCTGCTGATAATAGATAATATACAAAATGTTATTCGAATGTAATAAATTACAACACTTAATTATCTAAATGATCAGATATAATACTTTTTGAAAGTGTGCTGGACTAATTGGGTTTTATTCAGATGAAAGTTTGAATATTTATCTTTCTCAGTAGTTGGAATCTTCTACTATTCAGCTAAATTTTTTCTCTATACATAGTTCCTGAAATTAGCGGATTTTAGACGATATCGGATTGGAAAAAAAAAAGGCAACTTTGATCATAAATGAGCTAACGAACAAAATTTATGGTTGTTACAGACAAGATTTTAGGCGAATTTCTTCATTTCGATTTTAGGCCAAGTTATTCGTTTCTGTCTTCAAAATAAACACGAAATCTTTGTTAATATATGTTTCCGCTACATAAAAAATGGTTGCTACCAGCCAAATTTCATATACGCGGGGAAAACACGTGAACTTCAAATGACACGAAAGGCTAGATTCTACGCATCATTCACTGATGCTTTAGGTTATAAACTGGAGACTTTATCGTCTTGTACCCTGTCTCATCACACCTAGTTGATCAGCTCTTTTCCTTTAATTGTCTTTTTGTGTAAAAAAAACAGGGGAAAAAAAGATAGAAAGCGCCACGAAGAGATGACACTAAGCTTTACAAAAACAGTTACCCCAACTGTCAGATCATATGTCCATTCAAACAGGTTGATGTCCGTCTAATGTTGTTGGATTAGCATTATAGCCAAATCCCTTTTTCGATCAGTATCAAGATTTTACAAGTTGCTCTCAGCCTCTCACGATGCTGTAACTCATCCGTAGTACACTGTCCAGTAAGTTTCAAGATATAATTTCCCACCAACAACATTTTTGTCACACATTGCATCAACGCATACAAGAAAACAAAATACAGGATGCTGCTTCCCAGCCTGAAAACGGATGCATGTTTTCTTGATATCAGGGTGAATATATGTCATCTCTTTCATCACGCATACCTTTCAGAGAATCTGCGCCCCATATTGAAAAAATAATCAGAGACGCACCTTGGTATCTTCTAGTTGACACGTATTTTTTGTGAAGTAGGAACATAACAAGAATGATTAATTTGGAGAATCAGTTTTCGGTATTACGTTGGAAAATTATAGGATAAATAGAACATATATTTAAATTGAAGACTTTGTCATCTTGTATCATAAAAAACCGTCTTGTAAATTCAGAACATGCACCTGGCCGACTCATCAGAAAAAAACTATTTTATAAATTCAAAACTGTTGTTTAAGTAGAGTCTTATCCATCTTTACAAACTAAGCTTCGATCCCCTTGATTAACGTGAGCTCGAGTTCTTATTAATATTTCTCATATAAATTGCATTCTGAAAATATATATTGTTAAAAAACGGAGAGCATTACCACACAATGGAAAATAATGACCGGGGTTCTCAATCCAGTTGCTTTCGCCAATGGATGGATCTCCAACAAGAAGACCTCTTGGAGCTCCAACAAGCACTTGATCTAAACGCAGATGGAGGTGATCATCATACAGTAGAACTAAAGCATCTTGCAGAAAAGAACGTAATGCACTTTCAAGAATACGCAACCATGCGCCATAGCCTGGCCCGGGAAGACGTATCTTCTTACTTTTCGCCGTCCTGGTGCTCATCGTTGGAGGGATCCATGTTGTGGGTGGGAGGCTGCAGGCCATCTATCTTCATCAGGCTTGTTTATGCCCTCTCCGGGAGAGAATTCGAGTTGAATCTTCGCGAATATCTTCAAGGCAGGAGAATTAATGGTGGGCTTGATTTATCAGCGAGTCAGATTCGGTCGATAAACAGTTTACATCTCAAGACAGTTAGTGTAGAGGATAAGCTGTCCAGCGAATTGGCAAGTTTGCAAGAAGATATGGCGGATCAGCCGATTGCTTCAATGGCCCAGGAATCCTACGCCGATGGGGTACCGAACAGGGAGGTGAATGGAGCGTTGAATAAGCACGACGAGTCGATGTTGAATTTGCTGGAAGAAGCCGATAATCTAAGGTTGAGTACGATGAAGGAAGTGATCAGCATACTGACACCGTCTCAGGCTGTGGTATTTCTTGCCGCGGGGAAGAAGCTTCATCTTTGTCTTCATGAATGGGGTAGGATGAGGGATCATGAGCATGGAAGGCACTGAATTTAGGATATGATGTCAATAAATTTCAACTAGTTTTATGTGTGATATATGTTTCTTATGGCCATGGATATGGATTCCAGGATCTGTGTCAGTGTTTCAATTTGCTTAATCATACTATCCTGTTAATTATGTGTTGTTCCAAATTATGAACACTTTTATCCGTTGATTATGCGAAGGAATGCTATATTTACTGTTTCTTTTTCAGTTCTTGTTGAACCACCCGGATTCCATCGGTGAACCGATTGTTGGATTCCATTGATGCAACAAGATGAGATTCAATGTACAGGCCGATTAAAGTTTTATAATAATTGGAGCTTGAAAGTATCCTGTTTAACATGAACGTGCTAATATAATTGTGTGTATCATATTATAAATGTTGTCTCAGACAGTGGCGGAGCCAGAAATATAGTTTTGTTCGTACTGAAATTTTAAAATCTAAAATCTTTTAATATTTTAAATTGATTTACCCAAACTAATATCATATTATTCCAAAATTATACAAAATTTACATATAATTTTTTTTTAAAAAAAATAAGACACCCGGACTAACAAACATATGGCTCCGCCCCTGGTCTCAGATATCATAACAACTTATGACAACACCCATCACGCATTAAAATAATAAAATACACAAATAATTAATTTAATTAAAATATTTCATAAATAATTATACACAAGTATATTCTCGTCTCGTGTGCAGCAATATTTCACATGTATATATATAGAGGTGTTATAGCATTGATAGGAATCAGAACATTTTATTAGGAAATCATTTATTATTATTGTTTGATTAAAGAAAATCAATTATTTTTAACATATAAGAGCAACTCTTTTAATTAGTCAATAGTCTCATAAAAACAAAACTAATAAATAAAATCTTATCAATTCGAAAAAATAATAATAATAAATTTATATCTTGCAAAACAAAACACAAGTTTCTTTTAAGAGTTAAAAATAATTATGATATTTTCATCTTTTCATTTATCTCACAAATTAAACTATTGGAGTTAGTGTGAGGCACTAATTGTTATTTGGCAAAAACTTGTGTGAGACGATCTCACAGGTCGTATTTTGTGAGACGGATCTTTATTTGGGTTACCCATGAAAAAGTATTACTTTTTATGCTAAGAGTATTACTTTTTATTGTGAATATTGGTAGGGTTGACCCGTCTCACATATTAAGATCCGTGAGACGGTCTCACATGAGACTCACTCTATTTGTTTATTGAAAGCACAACATAACGCATAAAGATTTATATGCGAAAAAATAATGATATAAACAAATTCTAATATCTAGCCATTGATGTTGAAAATTGAGACTCCATCTTACAAGATATTTAACGAACACATAAATAACATGAATATTTTAAACATTTGTGCAATTGTATAACTTCATTGATTTAAAGAACTTGTATGTCGTTATTTATAGTTGTTCCCCGACTATCATAAAGAAACTTGATATTCAAATCTTATAATAATTATTGACATACGATAAATCACCATCTTAATCAGAATTAAATTATTTTATAAACTTTAATAAAATAATCTAAAAACTTATCACCATATTAAAATGTCTTTCATAGGTTACGACGATCGATGCAATTATCAGGATATAAATTAAACAATAGCTTGTAAGTAATTAATGATCTGGAAATAAAAGAATTGTCGAGGAAAATATCCCAGAAAAAAACAAAAGAAGAATTTAACATATGTAAACATCCAATTTAGCTCACCACTTCGATTGCCTCAGAAACTGTACCTATTTAATTTCATCGGTAAATAAATACCTTGGTTATTTTATTTTTTGTCCTTATATAATTTGTAAAAATGCCAACATCAATACCATCTCATGATATATTTTTTCTTCTTTATTTAAAACTTGTATTTACATTTTTTAATAAACTCATCGTTTTCAATTTAAATTTTTATAACTCCTGGAAATAAATTATTATTATTATATTATATTAAATATATTTTATTTTTTATAAACTTTCCTCATACTTTTAGAAAACATAAATATTAGAAAAAATATTATGTTAAGATTGTTTTAATTAAAATCAAACATATATTAATCTACTGTCTTGAAACAATTTATGTTCTGTATATAAATCTGAAAAATATAAAAAATTAAATCACACACAAAAATATATATTGTTTTGAAACAATTAGGGTAAACCTTGCTCATGGTTATCACTATCTGAGAGGCAAAGTCAATTACTGGTTATAAGGTAGGGACAAATGCATGTTTCATTATTTTATTATACCATTTAATGTGGTTGGAATAATATTCTTTTTATATTTTAAACATTATATTAAATCGATTATCTACATTAAAAAATATGAAGCCTATTAAAAGATATATTAAAATAAAGAAGAAGTGTTCCTATGAGCATAAACTCATTCTTGAGTTAGTTCAAACTTATGCTTATTACGTGTGGTTTTTAGTACAAAAGCTAAAGGTGTAATAATAATAATATTATTGTGATATAAATTATATATCTTGGCAACGGAACAGAGATAAAATCAGATTGATTTTCGAAATGTTTTTTTTGGATATTTTTCAATGTCTCGGTTATTCACGGAACGTGAGGAACAGATTGATTAAAAAAATCAACGTCATTAACATAATAGTCGGGCGCAAACATTCACCCGGTCTCTATGTTGCTGATTTCCAGAAATAAAAAAAACGTACGAAACTAAAATCATGCCCGAGTTTATACAAACTGAGAAATCAAACCTGATTTCACGATCCACAAACTTTTCACGGAAACAGACTTCTCATTAATTTTCTCGAGTTATTTAATTCCTACCATGATCAAGATCTCTCTTCTTACCCCAATCCTGCATGCATAGACGAAGCTTCTTCCCAGCAGCAAGAAAATCCACTCCCTGTCTCGGCGTGAGTATCCTGACTAGCTCCCTCATTGTGTTGAGTCTCAAATGATCAGCTTCCTCCAATATACCCGCCATAGCGCTGCCATGCTTATCCAGCGCCTCGTCCACCTTGCTATTGTACTGGCAGCCTGATTTCACAGCTATTGCCGCCAGCGGCTGGTCCAGAACATCTTCCTGCAAACTCGCCAGACGGCTCGATAGCTTTCTTTCTTCACCGATCGTGTTTCTTTGCAGCTTGTCCACCATGGATATTTGCCTGGCCGACAGCTCACCCAGGTTCCCGATTCTTGCGCCCCTGAGGAACTCGGCCAATTGGGATTCGATTTCCAGGCCGCATAACGCATAAATCAGTCGGATATAAGATGAGGGTCTGCAGCCGCCTATCCATAGGAGTGATCTCTCCAGAGAAGTACACCAGGTCGGAGCGAAATAGGGGGAGACGTCGGCTCGCGCCATGAGGCTTCGTTTGTGGTTGTAATCTTGGAAATTATCCATGATTTTCTCGATCAATTGGCTTAATTCAGCATTAGTAGCGCCGTTTGTGGTCTGGGCAATGACTTGGTTGAGTTCCGAAAGTTCTTGTTCTTGGAGAGTCATCCATTCTTGGTAGAAGCAAGCTTCTTTGTTTTGATCACTTGTTGCCATTGATGAAATGGAGTTTAGTTCTGCAATTTGAGCTGATGTATTTAAATGTGGATGCGGTTGTATCTTATTTATAAAGGAAAAATAAATCTGTTCGGTGTTTCAATTTTGCTTATTTTGAATTTGATCTATAAGATTTTTAAATTTTGATTTAGTACATTTTTTTTAATTTTTTGAACTCAAACTTATTTGAGTAGGTCTATTGTGAGACGATTTCACGAATCTTTATCTGTGAGACGGGTCAATCCTACCGATATTCACATTAAAAAGTTATACTCTTAGCATAAAAAGTAATTTTTTTTCATGGATGACCCAAATAATAGATCCGTTCACAAATACGACCCGTGAAACCATCTCACACAAGTTTTTATCAACTTTATTTTACCGGAGTATTAAAATATTCTGTAAATGTTGTTTTGACATAAAAAAAATTGTCAACAAAAAACAGAAAAAAATTATTAGAAAATAAAAATTAATATATCAATCCTAAAACTTAATGAACTAAAACCCAAAATTTTAAAAATTAATATAAAAAAAATCATTTTCCCCTGTTTATAAACCAAGTAGTTAAAGTCTTGTTCGCGAAGAAATCTAAAATCAGAAAGCTCACAAAATGGAACAAATTTATGTTCTCACTACAAAGAAGACAGAATCTTCAATCAAACCTTTTCTGCGGAGATTTGAAACCCCCGTGCTGATCACTGAGATTAGACTGGAGTGGATAAAGGCAAAATGCCTTTTTCTTCTTAAACCATTTTCTGGATTTTTTTTATTTAAAAAATAACCTGAACTTATAATTATTTAAATTTGTGTTGGATGTGGAATTGTTAATTAAATACTACAATTAAATATGTTTTGATAATGTCATCCCAACCGGTGCTTCTAAATAAAAATTCAAAAATAACAAATTTCGTGATATATAAATTTTAAACAGTATATTATTCATAAATAATTATGTTCTTAGATTTCTAGTCAGATTTCAGGTCCAATCTAATTTGACCCAAACCCAAAAATCTCCCACCCTAATCTGATTTTTCGGGTCAGGTTGACAGGTCGGTTTTATTTTTGACACGGCTACAAAACTGCTGCTAGACTAAGTACAACAGATACATATTAGCAGTTCAATATCAAACATAGTGAGAAAATAATGTATTTTATTGAGCGAATAAAATTACATTGTTACAACAAAAAATATTCTTCAGCGAGGTCATCTGGCTCAGACAAATTATGAGGAGACTGAGAAGAAGTAGCTTAAGTCTCGGAGAGGTACTGGCTGGGGCTCTAGAGAAACAGTTTGAATCGCCAGTTCTTTACCGGTCAATGTTTGAGGAGAGATATCATCATCCATCATGTTCAACGGCCAGATTGGTGATTGGGTAAGTGGGAACTTCTACTTCTACTTGCGGCTCAGTAAGTTCTTCCATTGGCTCCGGCCCCGGCAGGACATGTTCGAAATCAAACTGGGACAATGATAACTTATATAAGTTAAGCCACGAGGAACATAATCTAGTTCAATGCACTTGATATTTGATATAAGCTATCATCTATGTTTATTATTAGATTGTTGTTCATACATTAATATTTCGGTATTAATGTAAAATATATATTTTTTAAATTACAAGACATGATTTTATTCTCACTTGCTGAATGACGACTATATCAGTCATCCAATCATTCACTTCTATAGAATAAAAGAGAGAGCGAAGAAAAAGATCATGAACAAACGAAGTTTCGGAGATGGTAGAATTCTGTCGAGATGACTTCAGGTTTTTCGTTACATTTTATTTAGCTTATTTCTATTACATGATGCTTCTTATGTTATTGTAAAGACATAAATTTTGTAATAAAATATACCCATTTTCTAGAATTTTTATACCTTTGAGGCTTAAATGTTTTCAAAAGTTTAACCACAAATTTTGAAGATGTTCTCGATGTCGTGACCCGGGTTCGGGGCTAACAAATCCTCTAAGTTCTTCATGACTATAGATTTCAGTTGTCTAGAATTAACCCTCCTAGAAATAAGGTTGGAACATCTGTTGCTTTTAAAGCAATACGCTCATTTACCGATGAAAGCTTAAATAATTTCGATAGTTTCGAATCTGTTTGGAATGAGAATTTCTTCAGCTGGATCTAGTCTGCTGCCACCAGCTGCTTGAACAATAATTTTCTAGCTTTTTGAATCTCTCTCAGGAATTTCAGATATATATTTATAGGGTTGAAAAATCTGAGATATCAGCCATTAACATCAATTATTTGTCTGTTGCACTCCATTATTACTGATTGCTTTGTTGTTACAAATATGAGTTATGTTATGGAATTGCATGGATTTTACAGGGTCTTCACACGTAACATATCATGCTAACCCAACTTGCGATACAAAACTCTTGACAGTCCGCCCATGGTTCAATTCTCTCTCTCAGCACAATTGACATCAGAGTTGCGTCATTTGTCGCTCTTTTGCTGTGGTTTCCGATACAAATAAATGGTTTTTCCTAGGAGAAACCTTTAGTCCATTTTGTCCCATTAAAGGATATTCATGGCATTCAATTCCGAAAACAGTCAATTCATATGTTTATAAACCAATTGTAGGAAATCATAGCTTGGTGATAAATGCGAGGTTTTGGGTAACAATGTTGGAAAAACAAACCAACAAAACAAAGATTAACCTTTCTTAATCACATGTTTGTACAAGTTACACATGATCCTAAAGAGAACGCAACGAATTCTACCACAAGACCAAATATATCCCAAGACAAATACACAAGGATAATGTAGTGTATGTTGGTAAAAATCTGTCATACACACGATCTCACAGCTAAGAGTTCGAGTCACTTCAAGAGGATTTGAAAAACTGTATAGGATCACGTTGTGAGGATTAAAAAAAAAAAAAAACAAGAATCAACAGTCATCAAGACTAGAATACTTGCTAGCTCTTCCACCATGTTTCTTCTTAACCTGTTTCCTATCTTTATATTTCACCTCCGCCTTCCCCCCTCCTCCCACAGTCCCTTTGCTTCCTCCAACTTTACTCCCCTTGCTGCCGCTGCCTCCCCCTCCCCCTCCTCCATCTTCAAGTCCTACCGTCCCTTTGCCACCCATTTTTTGCCTGTTTTTCCCAGCTAGACCTTTCACCTTATATTCATTCTTATGCCTCTGATTGCTGGTTGTAGAAAAATGCTCAGCGGATGGAGGATCATACACATCCGGTGCCCACGAAACGCGGCATTCCCCAGTTTGCTTGCCTTCTTTCTCACGACTCCCTTTCAAGGCAGAAACAAGTTTCAAAGCAGCAGTTGGTGTAGCGTCTGGTTCATGTTTCGGCGGTTCTCTCTTTAGATAGCCCATTTGTTCTAATAACGATTCTTCTAATATATTTTCATACTCTTCGTTGTCGTCGTCATCATCATAATATTGCTTTTGGTGTTCCTCCTTTATCAATTTCTCAGGTTCCGATTTACTATAGCCCATCTGAGCCAACAGTTCTTCTTCTGAAAAATCATCACCATCTTCTTCGTCATCTTCTTCCTCTTCATCATGCTGGTACTTCCCAATGTAATGTCCCTCATCAGGAACTTGCTTCACATCATTCATATAATTCATCGTGCTACCATCATTAATCACTACCTTGCCTGATATATCGTTGCTTAGTATACTAATCACACAAGATTTGGGTGCATTCTCTCCTTCAGAGAGAGATTTTTCTGGAACATGGCTGTTTTCCATCATTTATCAACAGGATAATCAAAATCTACAAGAGAGGGATCAAAATTTGGGATTAGTAAACCTATAATTGCAGAGACGCAAGAGTTCGCAATAAATATACTAGCATCGCATCTGACAAATGCTTAACATCGGTACTTCAAAAGCAAAACATTTTTCCCCCAAGAAAACAAGAAACCTCCGCGGCCAAAGGAAAGCAAGCACCTAAGAACGTAAAGCGTTTAATTTAAAACAATCATGCATGTTCAATTATGGAAACGAGGAGCTCAGAGGGATCGTAATCAATCAAGAAAAACGATTCATCTGTCGCATTACAAGGCAAAATCTTGACAATATGTTGAATTAAAGTTGCATAATTCGGTCCACAATTCCAAAGATATAAACGTAAAATTTGAGCAAGAACAGAAAGCAAAGTGTGTTTACCGAATTGTCGAAACAAAAATGGAAATCACCGAAAGAATATTTACAGCGATCACAAATCTGTTAAACCCTAATTAAAATGCATCCACCCTCAATTGTGGAAAATTCGCGCGAGAAGGGCCTCGTTTCAAAATGTCCAAAATATTTGGGCTTGTTTGATGTGCTTCAATTTCTATTTGTGGGCTAGTTTAGGTTGGAAACCAGCCCAATATTTACTGATTTTCCTTTGAACGGATACTGCCCTGGTGTATAAAACTGCAATGTTTGGTCAATGTATTTGCTTGCATCCTTACGATTTCGGTTTTATATATTATTAAATTTTAATTTTAGTATAATGCAATTCATGTTTTGCTATTTTATTTTTTTTCGCTTGATACTGACATGACACTAATGTGATGTTTATCTATTAGGTGTTATATAAATACTATGGACTAGAATTTCCAAATTTTTTTTTTTAAAAAAAAACACAAGTAAAACTGAAATTTATCAAAGTAGAACATCGAAATCACAAAAAGACAAAAATAAAATATTAATTACCATTTTCTCTTTTATTAATTACTTATTTTTGTTCTTTCTCTGAGGAAGAAAATATAAAAATCACTGAGCACACAATAATTCTTTGGTTAGTGTTTGCACAAAAAATTGTGGGGGTTCTAGGCACGTAATCGTACAAAGTTTGCGATTAATCTAACTTTTATGATCAAACACTGTGTGTCATGATTTGATCGTTCGTTATAGTTTCTTAAGTAAGACTTCAAATTAAGTTAAAAATTTGGCTGATGAATATTGTGAAAATTGCATAAAATATCTATGAACAACATCAAATTTAAATATGCTATTATGAATTTGAGCAACATTTTTACAAGAAAGCTAGAAGATTATGTTGAAAAAGCTCAAAGAATTCAACTACTAAAAATGGAAATAAATGAACAATTAATTGAGAAAATTTGCAGAGCTTTGTTGTTGTAGTTTTTTTATGATGAGTTTGCGATAGGCTTCTTCTGATCTTTGCTGTTGGTTTTTGTTCAACTCCTCCAAGTAGTTCCAGTCACCTTCCACGATCATCAATCATGGATCGTGGATCAACTCATTCGATCGTAAAAACCAACTGACTTTTTTACGGGTTTGTGAAATTGGGTTCTCACAGTTAATGAACTTCTATTGTTGGTTGGCTTTGTAGCAATTTGGGTATATGTAAGCCTATGTTCAATTTCCCAGTGATCCACAAATGAGGTTCATGGTAAATTTTGATGGTTGGGAGGAGTTGTTCTACAAACATGGGGAGGAATTGATCACTGAGACATATGTTCCTCCATCTCAAAATATTAAATTAAAACGTGTGATTCCTAATCATCTTGTTTCTTCTAGTTTTTCTCAACCTAAGGTTCATCAGTGCAACCTATTTGCTGTGAGAATCCTTGTTTTTCACAATCACATTTTCAAATTCTTCATCTTACCCCAAAAACTCTGTTATCCTCAAAAAATTCCTTAACCCTACACTCCATTATCCTCACGCTCGACCATCGTCCGATTCACCGGCAATGCTATTGCGTCTCCATTACAATGGCTTTCAGTGTTTAAGCACCTTAACTTACATTGTACCACCTTCCTTGACCTTAGCACCAACACAGACTCCTGCTGTTTCGGAAATATATTACCCACGTCCCTCGTCGCGCCGTCTCCATCTTACCCATTGTTTACTCTGATGGTTTCTCGTGGTTTTTTGCCGTAATTTTGCTCTTCTTCGTTCAGCATCTATGCTCCCAATCACCGCAGCTCACCCCATCAACTGGGCAATCAAACCACTATTCTTGCTCAAGACAACCACCTCATCTTCTTCCTATTTGGTCATAAACTTCCCACATATAGGTAGAATTCAGCCTCTTCCATTGAAATTGATTGAATCATGTGTTTAAACTTGTTGTCTTGACTGCCATGTGGTGAATCTGTGGACAAACTTTGCTACATAGTCCATGCATAATTCCATTGATGCGATTATGATGTGAAATTCATGACTTAGTTCGGCCATTCGCCTTTTGTTCCATTGCAGTTATATTTGTGTTCTTTGTAGACTCACATTCACACAAAGCTCTAATCATGGGTCAAATTTGACCTGAAATTTGGCATTCCATGACCTTTTGTTGGCCATTTCATGTGATCCTCGTGCCATGTGGTTTTTGCTTTTGTATTAAGGTCATTTTTGTGTAGATTTTGGAAACCACAAGGTATCTTATTGGTATGAAAGATAAAATATGCTCAATGGCTAGTTATTTGCGTGATGTTTCTTACTTAATATCTATTATTTGGCTTGCTAAATCACCTTGTCTGAATTTTTACAACTTATTCTACGTTTATTGTAGGAATGACTAGTGATCCTCATTCTCGATGTCTCTATTCCCAATCAGACCTTTGTTTCCCTATGGCTGCCACACTTATTTCTACTCCTACGTGTGTCTTTAATATTTATTTAGCTCTCGACAATAAACAAAGTCCTTTTATTGATATTAGCTCACATTTGCAGGTCTTCCTCAGATATCCTTGATAATTTTGATTTTATAAAAAAAAAATTAAGTATCGACTCTTCTTATAATCAAATCCTTTTGTCCAACTATTAACATATTGTTTCACTTGTCATCTTTAAAGTCCATCTGTTTGCTCCTGAATCGCAAAGTAGCATCTCTCGTAGAGTACTCTAAATTCGAGTCTTTATCGATTCGTGAAACTCTGGTTGCTTGATTGACCTCACCCATGGGCCATACAACTCTTGAATGACGCCACATACAATTTCAAAATCTAAGACATGAGTGCCTTAGTGGATGTAGAGGATATCCTGCTATTAATCCTCGAATTCGGCACTAACATTCCTCGCATTCTTATATCTTCATACATTTCAGGATGCATATTAGGATATGTCACAACAAAAACTTGACTGATCGTTTGTTTATCAATATTGAGGTTTTGGTGCCTTGTCCACGACTCATCCTCTCTCTTGTGGGGAAGAGTATACCAGACCCTGATCCACGAACTGCTTAGCATCAACGTATTTTAGTTTGTCATCCACTGATGATTTATCCTCTTCCTCTCGGGATCCCTTCCACTATCCCATCTCTACCATAAAATTTTTGTCATCATAGTAGTAAAAGCATAAGTAATTCCTCTAAGTTCCCTGTGTATGTTTTTCTCCAGAGACATCATAATATTCTCGAGAATTTTCTGGTTAACAGAAGATGTAACTCCTTCTTTCACATCTTCCTACTTGAACTTGTGTACAAGTTGCTTGATTGATCTTCCGTCACCATCAGTATCTTCTACTTGCGAACGATGGTCCTTCTCCCGAGACTGGGGAATTTTTTCATGCTTTTCAGTACAATTTGAAGGTATTCGGTCCCACCGTACGTGCCAAAATCTGTTTGCACAAAAAATTATGGGGCGTGTCAAGAACGTGATCGTGCCAAATTTGTGATAATCTGACTTCTATGATCAAACTTTGTGTTTCCCAATTCGACCATTCGTTACAATTCCTTCGATATGACTTCAAAGCTAAGAATTTGGCCAAGGAATATAGTGAAAATTGCAGAAATGGTCCATGAAAAACATCAAATTTAATTATTCTATTATGAATTTGAGAAATATTTTTACAAGAAAACTAGATGACCATGCTGAAAAACTCAAAGAATTCAACAACTGAAAATGGAAATAAGCAAACAATTAATTAAGAAAATTTGCAGAGCTTCGTTGTTATAGCTTTTTGATGATGAGTTTGCAAGAGGCTTTTTCTGATCCTTGCTGTTGGTTTTTGTTCAATTCCTCCGAACAGTTGCAGTCGCCTTCCACGATCATCAATCATGGATCGTCGATCAACTCTTTCGATCGTGCAAACCAACTGACTTCTTTACAAACTTGTAAAATTGAGTTATCACATTTAATAGACTTCTTTTACCAAAGGCTTTGCAAAATTTGAGCTCTATAGACTTTGGACTCAACAATTTATTTCATATTTCAAATGTGGACCTTAAATTGGGAAGCATAATTAAAATAATTAATATATACTAATCTTGAACATAAATACACGAGGATGAAATTAACTAGTCACAAATATCAAACATGGATCATTTCAATATATATGAAATTAACTAGTCACAAATTATCAAACATGGATCATTTCAATATATATATACACACACACACACAATTTTTTTATGATTTCTACCAACTATATCTATCGGTCTCTATCGTTGATGTGATACTCACTTAATGAATGTAAAATTTTGATATATTTCATAACGTTTACTAGGTGAACATCACCTCAACAATATTATAATATTATATAAACACAAACTGAGCATGTTGAGATCGTTGGTGGATGAAGCAAACACCAACAGTAGAGGTCGCATAGCTGACACGTTCTCTTTGATCTGGTTTCATACACCACCACCGCCATGGCTATGCATTTCAATTCTTCTTTTTGTGATTTATATACGAATTCCACTTTTAATTAAAATAAACAAATATCTAGCGATTTTCCAAATCTAAGCCGACTCCCAACTAAGTTCAAGGTTAATATGGATCATACTATAACTGTAAAAGTTAATATGAGATTAAATTGCAATTTAAATAAAAAAAACAAAAAACAAAAAATCACAATGGCACCAGAGATTCTTAATAAATAAAGTAATAGTAGTATATTATTTATTTTAATTTCGTCCCTCATTTTATTTGATCAACCTGCTGTAAGTTTACTTCGATGGTTTCCCGTGGTTGCATGTCGTAAGTTCCTCTGGTCCGAAACTCCCTTGGTCTTCTTTGTTCTCCATATTTGCTTCTAATCATCGCAGCTCACCCCATCAATTGGGAAATCAAAAACACTATTCTTGCTCGAGACAATCACACCTCAGCTTCTTCCTCTTTGGTTGCAAACTTCCCACAAATAGGTAGACTTTGGACTCTTCCATTGAAATTGATTGAATCACGTGTTTAAACTTGTTGTCTTGACTGCCATGTAGTGAATTTATGAACAAACTTTGCTACATTTTCCATGATAACATAATTCCATCGATGCAATTAGGATATGAAATTCATGACTTAGTTCAGCATTTGCCTTATTCTCCGTTTATTGTGGGAATGACTAGTGATCTTGATTCTCGGTGTCTAAGCAGACCTTTGTTTCTCCTATGGATGTCTCACTTATTTATGCTCCTAGGTATTTCTTTAATACTTATTAAGCTCTCAACAATAAGCAAAGTCCTTTCATTGACATTAACTCACATTTGTAGGTCTTCAACAGATATCCCTAATGATTTTGATTTTGTAGAATTTTTTAACCTAAGTACTGACTCTTCTTATAATCAAATCCATTTGTCCGACCATTAACATATTGTTTCTCTTGTCATCTTTAAAGTCCAGCTCTTTGCTCCTGAATGGAAAATTAGCACCTAGCTCCTGTGTCTTTTTCGGTTTCTGAAACTCTGGTTGGTTGATTGGCCTCACCCCTGAGCCATACAACTCTTGAATGACGTCACGTATAGTTTCAAAATCTAAGACATGAGTTTGCTATATTTGGAAAAAAAAAACTTGACGTCTCGGTCAGTGTAATGACGAAACGTACACATATATATTAAAAGTTAAAAAAATTACAATATTAATAATTTCTAACGCATTATTATATTTTATATTTTTCTAATAGAAAAATTAAAAGTAAAATGAAATTGAAACCGACGTATTATGTGTACAAAATTGGCTTAAATATTTTTTTTTTAAAAAAAAGACAATGCAGCATTTACCTTTTAAAAATAAAATAATTATAATATTACAAATGAGTTGCAATAATTATTTCAAAGTGCTTAATTGTTAAAATTGTTAATATAAGAAATTAATGTGTAAAAATTAATTATATTTTCATTGTATAAATTAATGATACACGTACAGACAGCAAATGTTGAGTACTCTCTCATAGGAAAATGTACAAAAAATAATTGCTCCAGCTTGTATTTTTTGATATGCTATGTATATTATATATTACAAGAACACTTTAAAACGTGAGTAAAGTTTAAAAATGCATTTACAAAAATCTTGGGAGGTTTCAAAAATACCTGTTTTTTTTAAATAATATAAAAAAAATAAAATAATTATAAAAATATCACAAGTTGAAAATTTTTGTAAAATTACTACAATCTGTAGAATGCTGCTGCGGATTCTACAGAATCCGCATCACCATTTCCCGGATTTGATATTGATTGAATAATATTTATTTTTTATTTAAAATAATTTTTTTTAAAAAAGATTATTTTTTTATTAAAAAATTCCAAAATTTGGGACAAACGAGTTAGTTCACTCCGCTTACCCGCGAATTTATTTCACAGATGTGCAAAGTTCAACACATTTTAATTACAAGAATTATAATAATAACAATAGTAATAATAATAACTATAAATATTTTAATTCTAATATTACAATTAATATTGTAATTATTATAATTATTGTAATTAAAATAATTATAGTTATTATTATTACTATTGTTATTATTTAAAACTACTATGATTTAAGACCATTATTATTTTTTTTTGAAGGAAGATTTAAGACCATTATTAATCTAAAAAAATGATTAGTGAAATCATTAATATCATAATACATTAATATTCTCCGTTGAATTCTAAATTTGTTTAAGCGTGGATGCAAAAATTAGTACACAATTAATAATATTACTATCTTATTATCTAAATTTAATAACTATAAATAAAAATATTTAAATTACTGTCATTATTATTACTAATGTAAATTTTTAATAAAAACGTATGTTAAGGATGAATGAGTGATGAAGGATGCTCCGATGGATTTTTTTAGTACAAAATATGTTGTTATTATTAAATTAAGCTAATTTTCATAATATTAATTGTTTCAATAATAAAATTCAGTCAATCAAATTTAGTTCAATAAATCAACGAACAATAATAAAAATAATTAACAAAAAAAAATAATGTTACCTCTTAAGATTCCCTCATACGAAATAAATGATAAAATCAACGAACAATATAATAATCTGTCAATGTTAAAACATTCATATAAAAAATATAATATAAAACAACATTAATTAAATAATAATAATAAAATAAATTAATACCTGACAATTCTCCATAACAAAAAAATTATGAACAAAACGTCCGACCAGAAGAAATATAGCTAACAGAAAATGTCGCGAAAAAACGAAGCGAAACAAAAAATCAAATGTTGCCCTAATGAATTAGAAGAAATGCCGAAGAGTTCGAAAGGTAAGCTCGGTGCAATTCGAAATGTAAGCTCAGTTCAATTTATAGAAGAAGGAAGTCACGGATTCTAAGAATATGAGAATCCGTGACAGACTGTCACGGATTCTGAATCCGTGAGAATCCGTGACACAATTCAGTGACTTTATTAATTTATTTTAAAAAAATTTGAATCTGGATTTTTGAGTCGCGGATTGTCATATTTTTACTAACCTACCAGATTTGCAATATTTTATTATATACTTTTTAAAATTATATTATTTTAAAAAAAAGACCCACTTCTACATGTACTTAAACATTATGTTAAACTATATAATAAGGGTATTTTAGATAAATGTTTTGGTTTGTCGTAAAAACTCAACATTTATTTTATTATATCCTAATTAAAAAATTTCTCATTAAACATTCAAACATACAAATTTATCAAAAAATATTTATACATTCACACACAATTGAAAATTTTATGTGTATTAATTAGTATGATATAGAATTTAAATAAACCATTTAAAGATCATTATAATTATATTTTTAATAATATGATATTTATAAAAAATTTAATGGCAATTATGTTATTAAATCTATAAATAAATATACAATAAATGATAAAAACTACTGTTAACCAAAAGTAATATTTAAGTAAATGAATTAGAGATGATTATTGTACTTGTATAAAAACTCATGTGATACGGTCTCACAGTCAATTTTGGGAGATAAATATTCTATTTGGGTCACTCATGAAATATTTTATTTTTATATCAAAAGTATTACTTTTTATTGTAAATATAGGAAGAGTTACCTGTATAGCGAATAAAGAGCCGTAAGACCGTCTTACAAGAGACTTCTACCAAGATCTCTTCGTTAGTCGGGGAAAGAATTTGCACGAATCGGATTTTTTGGAGAGCACAATACGATGAAAAGTAAGCTATGTTCGGTGGGGAGTTACTGTCTATCGTTGGCCTCTATGGTAAAATCAGACGGGGGCACGAGAGGCGGTGGTTTACGCTGCTACGGATGTCAGCGGATCGAGTTCGTTGGTCTCCAACATGAACGTAGCCGATACAAAGCTATATGATAGTATCCAATTTTTTTCGATTCTATGGTTCGATCTATGATTTATCATTCATGGACCAAACATGCATTTTTTTTTGCATTGGGCTCGTTCAGTTAATGCGCCATATTTTTTCTTAACAGTGATAGAAAAATAAGATAAAGAGATGGTTCTATATGATCACAAACCGCTACAGTTAAAGTTCCATTAAAAAGCGTGTCCACGTGGTAGAACCTCTTCAATGAATATAAGATTTTCATGAAGTTGATCTTTAAATGTCATCCAAACACGAATACTACCTTTTAATATTTGATGCAAAATTTACATCAAAATATGATGATACGTTGGGGGATGGCCTTAGTGTCGAATATTATATATTATGTTGTCATACAAATATTATCATCTGTTTCGGTCCAAATTATCTTATCCAGATTTAGTATCTATATTAATATAGGTGACGTGATCAATATTAAAATATTAATTTTTATGAAAAATTATTATGATAAGAATCTCTATTTTAATGGAATAGAACTGTTTTAAATATATTAACCAATCATATAACATATTAACACACACAACACATGATATAATGCAATATAATTTAAAGAATTGATATTTACATTCTATTTTATGTTATTTACACTCTATTTAATATATAAAATGTATTCAAATTTATTAATAAATGAAGTACAAATAATAAAAAAAATGAAATATAAATATCAACTTCTCATATTTTATTATATACTTATACAATTATTATTAGTATTATGTGTGGATACAATAGAGACTGAACAATCAGTGTCATGATTTATTTTGTTTATTTTCTTTTGTTTTTTTTTATCATATTAAAATTATAATTTAATCTCTCATTAATTTTTAAAATGACAATGTGAGTCTTATTTAAATATAAAAATTTATGCAAATTACAATATATAATTATTTTAAATTATAGTATCTTATTCATTAATTTATACATATTATTTTTATTTAAATAATAAATCAAATTAATTATAAAAAAATACCAAAAATAACTAGTTATTATTATCTGTCCCTGTTCGGCTGTTCGAATTAATGACAAGTTATTTATTGCAAATCACGTAACCCTTCGTGTTTGTGAAGGGACGTTGGTTTAATTAATTAGTGAGCGTCAGCCATGCACAAGCCACGCCAACCTGCAAAGCTACTCATTTGCGTCGTGGCTTAATTCTCCACGCTACATCTGGTTACTCTATTCCCCGAACAACGCACCTTTGTGTAAAGATACATATACACTTGAACCGAACGACAAACGAAACGATAAAACTTTCCTAGCTTCTACTCCGTATCGTATTGTCTACGTGCGTCGTTTTAATCAGAAGATGAGTATCCAGGTTGCAAATAAGTTCTCAGATTACTACGAGAAATGGATGCGCCAACTTGAAGATGACCTAAAAATTCTTCTTCTGGTGTCGAGGGACCGTCATCAAGAAACAGGTTATGAAGCTATAGTGAATAAATTTACGGCACACCACAAGGAACTCTACATGATCAAATGGGCGCTGGCTCACGAAGATGTACTGGCTTTCTTCAATCCAGTTTGGTTGAGCCCACTTGAGAATGCATATCTATGGATCACCGGGTGGAAGCCTTCGATGGCTTTTCGTTTAGTTGACACTCTACGTAAGGCGGAGCGACAGTCTGCGGGGAGTTTACATGGGATGACGGATGATCAGTTAAAGATGGTCGAGGATTTAAGGGTTAAGATCGGGGTGGAGGAAGAGAGGGTGGAAAGGGAGATGGAGAGGCAGCAGGTTTCGGTGGCAGACAGGAAGATGGTGGAGCTGGTGAAGCTAGAGATTCAGGCCAAGAAGAATGGTGGCGTGGAGGCAGTGGAAAAGGTGAATGAGTTGGTGGAGTTAGCGCTGAAAGGGATGCTGGAGGGGCTGGAAAAGGTGATGAAAATGGCTGATTGCGTGAGGCTGAAGACACTGAAAGGGGTTTTGGACGTGTTGACCCCGAGGCAGTGCGTAGATCTTTTGGCTGCTATGTCCATGCTTCAGATCCAGACGAGGAAATGGGGGATAAAGAAGGAGAGTTTAGTTATGTGCGATGATAGGTGGTAGTTACGTTGGACTCAATAAGCATAGGTTTAGTGCTCTACCGTTGCTATGGAATATTAACAGTCTATGGAATATTTAGCTTTCAAGTTTAATAATATAATATAATGTGAACCAATAAATCTGTGATAATATTATTTATATAGTTTTATTCAATAACTACTAGCAAAACTATATATTCTAAAAATTTAAATTTTTATGCACATATTATAACATTTGAGTACGACAGAGACAATACTTTGGGTCATGACATTTTTTAATCGTTCTCTGAATTGGTAATATATTAAAGCTTAGACCATGAGACAGACAATTGATGCATGTCACAATATGGCGTGGCCAAGTTCACAAATTAGCATAATATCCCTCATCAATTTATATATATGTTATCCTAGTTTAATATAAAAATGCTCTAATCTATATGTACGTATCACGTGATTTTGCCCGAATATTACATTTGATATGAAAGATTTCATTTTTTAGTCTTGTTTTTAATTTCAACATTTTTTTTTATCAATTTATTTTTATTTTTTCTCAACTAACNGAAACATCCATTCCATTATTAAGGACGGAAAATTATTAATTATTTTTAAAATTATTTATAATAATCCAATATTCATAATTTTATTTTATTTTCGTTAAAATATATATTTCTTCAACTAATTTACACACAAATTTTTTGGAATACTGGTTAATAATAAAGCATTTCAAAAGAAAAAATATATTCCATTTATTGGAAATTTGTACGTCGTATCATTCTATTCGGATTTTTCATTACATTCTCTTAATTTTCGAGTAGACGTTTCCCAATTGAAATTAGGAGTAAAACCGTTTTCACCAATTTCAAAATCTGCATGGATTCTCTTTTTCATTTCCACGCACAATTCTCAATTCTATATGACTCAAAAAGTGTTCAAATCAATTTATATAATTTAATTCACAATTTTAATTGACAGAAGTATATATCTTTAATATTTAATAAATAACAAAGTATACATCGTAAAATATTACAACAGCGATATATTTGAAATGGATAACACAATTACACGACACACGTACGTTTCTGGAAATATAAGAATAAAAGAAACAGTACCTGAAAAAACTTCGAAGATTCCAAAGAAATAGTATAAATGGACATTTATAACCATTTCTGTCAAAGAAAAACTAATATGAATCGCAAAGAACAATCGTAGGAATGGAATATTTTTCTTTACTAGACCCCTTATCTGAAGCAACCAAGACACTGTAAATTGTAAATACACACACACACACAAATGAATGCTGTAAATTAAAATAATCCATGTGTGAAATCAAGCTGCTTCTGCAGATAAAATCTCAAGCTCAGCCCACCAAAGAGGAGAAAGCCTTGGAGTTGCTGCTTCCGGTGATATATCGATTGCTTGTCGCAGTTTCTGAATCAGTTCTTTCATACAAGGTCGTTCCCTCGAATCTTGTTGGATGCAGCTTTGTATTACTTCGCACACGACATTGAGCTCCTCATCTTTGAATGCCTTCAGGGTTGGATCGATCAAGTAGCTGATTGTTTTCTTGTCGTTCAAGTATTGAGCAGCCTGAAAACATTTTTATGCAAAATATCGAAGTTAAAGAAATATAAGAACATAAGAGATCAGATTATTGTTATTAAGTATTGCTTATGATATATTTACAAGAAAAAAAAGGTAATTTTAGTCTTGAAAGTTGGCGTGTTTTGGGTTTTAGTCGTATAATATGTTAAAGTTAAGTTTTCATACAATAATTTAATTTTTTATTGTTTTATTCTTTTTCCCCCCCGAAACTACTGGAGGTTTAATTTGTACTGATGACACATACATGAGAAAAATAATTAAAAATGAGAAAAAAATTTGTTGTCTCCAATAATTTTTGTTTACGTGCTTGATATGTTTTTATTCTTGTCACATAAGACTCGTTGAAGAGAATCAATGTCAACGGAGTTAGTGGTTTCTAATAAAAAAATAAAGTAAAATAAAATTAGAGTTAGTGAATAAAACCAAACTTTCACAAATTGCAGGATCTAAAACCAAATTAGACCACCTTACTAAAATTGCAATTTTCCCTACTTTTAATATCGTTTAATGATGATTTATTTTAGGATAAATAGTCCTATCATTTTAGTCTCTACATATTTTCATCTATATGAAGGGTTGCGATTGTTTGTAATCTGAACCAAGAAAGATTAACATAGTTTTAGCTCTGGACGAAGGCACTGCTTTATAGATCTGGACCTTCTTTGCTGAACTACTAAAACAATGTGTTTCTATTGATATAAAAATCCAACAAAACGGCATAGGGGAAGAGATATATATAGAAATGCAGTTGGAATTTAGTGGAGGGATGATTTCAGGGAGGCTTTAGATCTGCATGGAGTTGGATAAGAGACACTAACAGAGTTATAAAGATACTACTAACCCAGTTTTCAAGATGTCCTTGCTCTTCAGAGTGAGGGAGCTTCCCAGATATTATTTCGAGCAATAAGATTCCAAAACTTTGTATGTTTGTTCCCACATCGGCAGGTGGTGGCAGTAGGGAATGCTCCGTTTCATTTTCGTCATGGTTCATCGACTTGGCTACAAGTTCTGCCCAGAAACTGATATCGGCAATCTGCCACAATTAGATTTTCTTTTCTGGTTAAGAAACGAATTGGTTTCACGTTCAAATGCTGCTTGCTTGTACTATCTCAAGAATAATGCATATGATTTGAAAAGAATGAAACATACTTTAGCTGCATAATCATCTGTCAAAAGTATTTCACTCGAATTCAGGTTGTAATGAACTATTGGTGGTTTGAGGTCGTGCATGTACTGAAGGCAATACGCAGTCCCCATGATTACTCGCATCCTCGTATTCCAGTCGAGGTGTTCTACTTCTTCAACTGATTAAAGAAAGTACAAGTTCAGAACTGCTTGTGATATAAGGTAAAATACATATGCAGAAGACTAGTATTACCATGCAGATGCTCGAAAAGCCTGCCATTTGGAGCATACTCGAAGACCATCATTCTAGTAAAGGGTTCGTCCTCCTCACAGTACCCGATTAGATTAACGAAATTCTTGTGGTTCACTCGTGACGAGCTATCGATCTTGTAGTCATGGCGAAACAAATTAAAAAAACACCGAATAATTTAGGACAGTAATGAATTGAAGATGATAGTCACAGTTTAACACTGATAACTGTCGTATTAATGCAATAAAATGTAAATGACCTTCTTTCTGAATGCCAATTCTGAATGCTTCGACCAGTCTTTTAAAGATTGTATAACAGTCGAAACAACAGCAATTTCCACCCCACTGGAGAGTGTACCCTTATATATAATTGCGCTTCCTTCATAAGTAATAATGATGTTGCTGAAATCTTCACATGCAGTTTCAAGCTCAGCTCTGTTCAGCTTAGGGACCCCTAAAAATGAAGAAAATTCACTTGAATGCACACTAAAGTTGATAGAAATAATGGATTTTAAACAATGGTTATCACTTCCAACTATAATACATAAAAGTATTACTGAATCTTAAAATCAGCAAATCTAAACTGGATAAGCATACCTGTAATGAAAGCTTTCTGCAATTGCCCACTCAATCCAGTCTTCCAAGGACCAATATTTCTTGCTGCTCTGCTTTTGCAGATGAAAAATAAGGCCACAACCACCATGAGCAAAAAAACAGCGCATGAAATTCCAATCAGAAGCTTAAATGAAGTTTCGAATTTTCCATCAGTTGAAGACTTTTTGTTGGTTGATTGACTAACAGCACTAGGATTAATTGGGTCGGACGGCGCGTGTTCTTGACGTACAGTTGGTGAGGATGTGGGAGGAGGAGAAAGTTTCTTCCTATTTGGAATAGCTGGAAACGACCCACTACTTCTGCTCGGGAGAGTAATGCCTGGGTCCAAAAAGGCTGGTGTTCCAATATTGGGTGGAATAGCAGCAAGATTACTTGGCTGTTCGGCTAGTCTTCGACGTATATTATTTTCCTGGCCCTTGAAATTATGGACTACACCTGACTTACATGAACCTAGAAAACAAAAGAACAAATATGAACATGTTTCATTGGGGAATTGCTAATGCCGAGTAAGAAAAAACACTGTCACTTACTTGTTAGATCGTCACAACTGTCATCAGCATGATCGAGCCGCTCGCTTCTGAACTTGAACCTTGATAAATGGCAATACTTCTCCGTTAATAAGATGCAAAAAGAATTAGGAAAAAATAGCATAATGACCACAAAAGATGACTGCTTACAGTGGGAACTGATTGAGGTAACGTATAATGGTCCCTTTAATTTGTAGCTGGAAGGAATCTGATTCATGCAAGTGTTTTGCAACACTCTGCCACATGCTGCTCAATATGTGCACCAAAATGTTATCAAGAAAACATTCAAAAGACTCCTAAAAAAACCATTAAAAAGAATGGGGTCCATAAATTGGACTGGAATCACATATGAGTTAATAATATAGTTATCATTCTACTTATACATCAGAAATACAGTTCGAAAACAGGGGACAATACATCACATAACAGACGATGATATGTTAGGGTGACAATGTTGTAGTAAATATCTCACCAGAGCCCGATTTTTCTGTTAATACATCCAATTCCAGAAGCATCAATTGTAAGGTTTTCGTCAAATTGTACATCAGTAAGCAAACTAAGCTTCCCAATCTCCACAGGAATGCTTCCTTCAAATTTATTATCACATAACAACCTAGAACAATGAAGTGAAGTTTGCCGAAAACTTGAGATAATTAATTATGTTGAGGAGGCCGAAGATGAAATGAAATCAAAAGATTATGCTTACAAGCTTCTTAGTTTATGTAACCCTCCTAATTCTGCAGGAATGGTTCCAGTCAAGTTATTATGCCTCAAGTCCAAAATTTCGAGATCCATAAGCCTTCCAAACTCATGCGGGACTGTGCCAGAGAAACGGTTCTTGGATAGGCCACTGGTGACGCAGTTGGAAAAAATTAACCAAGGATATCACAGAGTTTGAAAGCAAAACTTTTATAGAAATGTAATGCACAACATATTGATCTACTAAAATCATAGTAACATGCAGAACCAATTAAAGATTAAAAAATGTCAAGTTAACAGGTAACTTGGTCTGTAAGAAGCAAAAGAGATTAAATGAAGTCACCATAGTTCACACATGCAAATATGAACTCCAAGATTGGAATAACAGTATAGAAACAGAATCAAAACTCACAGAAATCTTAAATTAGTAAGACTTCCAAGCTCTGGTCCCAACACGCCCTTCAAGTCATGCCCATTGAGATCTCTATGCAACAAGTAATCTTTAATGAATTAAAGAACGTACAAGAACTTCAATCAACATTAAAAAATTTCACCATAATGTGACTAAATTCCCTCAGACTCGCACTTCATTATCATGAAAGTTTAGAGTACATCAATGACTCACAATGTAAACACTTTCCCATCGAGACAATGAACGCCTGACCACATGCACGGGTCACAGTCATCAGGATTCCAATTTGTCAAAACTCCAAACGGGTCAAACTCCACCTTTGCTCGAAATTGCAACAATGCTAATCCTGAATTTCCGTTTACCCAAGTAAACAAAGTCAAAACAAGCAACAAACTCAAAACCAGCTACTACAGAGAATTCAATATGAATAATCCTTTATTACCTTCAGAATCGAGGGACCAACATCCATGAATTTCCAAAAGAAGAACAAAAAACGCTAAAGATGCCAATTGAGTCCCATAAACAGTCCAACTAACATCCATCTCTCGTCGAACCATTCGTCACAGTGGCGGAGGCGGTTTGGATTTACACCAACAGCCAGGACTCTAGACACCATGCGACACAATATCGCCAGCTTTATGGTGTAAATAACCCTCCGAGCAATATACGATTACTCGGACAAACTACCAACAATACAGCACAGAATTCAGATACGTATGTACACAGATTCCCTAGCAGACACAAACAACATAACAAATAAAAGAATCTCCATTAGCCCTCTTGAACCAATCAACCGAATTGGGGTCTCTCATCTTCAACTATCTCGTAGTTTTCGCTAAAGTACTTCCGCTTTCATGAAGAATTGCAGAATCTGCCCGAACGAACTATCTCCAAGAATCAAATCTCAACTGGAGAATGCCAAAAAAAATGTCAAATATCACAAAATATCGGTTCTTAAAAGGGGTTAAATGGCACAGAAACAAGAGTATTCCATAACCCTTTACAGAATAACAGAAAGCAACAAAGGCCTAAAGTACAAAAGTAAATAAGAGCCAGAAAAGAATAACCTTTGTAATAAGCAATCTCTTGAGAAAGCAAAACATGAAAACGTAAAGCAATGCAAGGTAAAAACTCACCAATATGATAAGGAGGAACAAAAGGACATTCAATTATGATACAGTTAGACAGATTGTTCCCAAGAAAATGCAGAGAGCAGGAAAAAGGGTCACACACGGTGGTAATAACGTTGAAAAATTATATGAAAAATTTGCTCTTTGGGATTCAAAATGGCAGCTTGGAAACCGTTAACAGATAAAAGAATGGTTAATAACTGATAAACGTTTAAATGTAGAAGAATTCCTATTAGAATTTTTTGACTGCCCTTTTCGGGATGATCTCAGAGGTGGAAACTCTCTTCGACCATCTCTCTCTGAAAGAAGGGAAAGAGGGGGAAAAAACTCTCGGGGGCCTTCTAGGCGCCTCTTTCTCTTGTTTTTTTTCCCTTTATTTTTTCTATTATTTTTTACGGCACATAAAACAAAGATCGCTAGTTTTATTTTGACAAAAAGAAGGAAAAATATTTCAAAGACATACTAAAACAATATGTTAACCCCCCAAGGATTTGGCAACGGTACGCCGCCGGCGAGGTGTGCATGCAGCGGTTCTTGAAATGGGGTGGCCCGAAGCCTCCGATCCGTACTAAACGGGCGCTCTCACATCCGTTGACTGGGTCCCACTCTTTCTCTGCTTCGTGCATGCCTGTTATCCTCTATCATTAATTTTTTAGATACCATAAAATGGTGTTTTTTCCCCCTTAAATTAAATCATTGTCAGTCACCAACTTTAAAATGTAATAATTTGTGTAGTAACATAAAAATTGAAAAAAAAAATTTGATTGCTTGGAATTGGATTGAGAAATCGATGTCTTGTGAGATGATCATATGAATCTTTATTCATGAAATAGATCAATTATATTTATATTTATAATAAGAAGTAATGTTTTTGATATAGAAACTAATATTTTTCATAAGTGACTTTAAAATATATATATCACAAAATTGACTCTTGAGATTTTCTCATCATAGTTTTTCTGATTTAGAAATATGGGGAAACTTCAAACTTGGTACTTTAAGCTGGAGGGAGCAATTCTTAAGTTTTTGCGCTCACGTACTTCGAGTTGAACATGAATTCAAGATATAATATATATTTATTTTCTAATTTATAATATTAATCAAGTTAATATTCTATCTTGTTATAGTATGTCAAAAATATAAAAAAAATTAAACAACAATCAGTCATTCCATTGTCTTTCATTTATATCAATTTTTTTAGCTCGTATTCGAATTCAATTCAATCTTCGTTCATGCTTGAATAATCTTAAAATCTCAAATATTTTGATATTACTGCAAATCAAATTCAATCTTGACTCTAATTGCAAATCATAAAATAATAGTTATTACATATATGAATAATTATGATAATTAATAAATTGAGTTGATTTATAAAATTTTGTTATTATTTTTAATTTTTATTTGCATAAGAATAACAATTATATTAAATATATGATTTATAGAGATAATATGTGAATTTTTTAAAGTGTATTAGATATTGTAGTTACGAGTAAATTAAATGAAAAAATATTATTTATATAAATAAATATGATATTTTCGTAAAAATTAATTCGTATCGTAAAATCGGATCAATATATATATATTTATAACCTAGATTTAGGTCGTGTGATTATACCAGATCGGATTCACTTCAAACAAATGAAATATGTTGGGCCTGGCTAAAGATATTTGGGCTGATAACATTTTTTATTTGGGCCATAATCTGTCGTCTAAGTCAGTCTCACACATTTGTGACAAATATTTAAGAAGAATCCATGATTGCTTTGGCAAGACCTATATGTCGAGGAGGTCTTAGGTTCGAATCTTGGAAAGGTAAAAACTCCAGTGTCTGGGCTGAAGAAGTCATATGAGTAATGATCGCGGGATAGTGGTGTCCGGTCACTACAATAAAATATTTTGTTTTTTTTTCCAGCATTTACGAAGATTTGTTTAAAAACATGATTTACTTGAACTTTTTTAAAAAAATTAAATTATCATAGTGATCTAGTAGTGTAAATTATTTTATCTGGTAATTGATTTTTAAAAATTATAAGAATAGTTAAATGTTGTAAAAAAAAATAATATGTCATATAACAATAGAATAAAATATTTGGTATTTTTTTAGAGAGACAAAAAATTGAAGTGAAAACATGATCATATTGTGAGATATAAAAATAAATTTTAGAAAAAAACCGACAAAAATATAGTTGTTTCTCATTTTAATCTTGTAATTTATTGATTATATTTTCTTTTTTTTACTCTACTCCCATACATGATAATAAATGTCTATCATTAAATGTACCGTAAGACAATGTGCCAGGGTAGCATCAAACTTACCCATATGCTACATGATGTAGGAAAAATATTATCATAACAAGCCCATTTATTGTATTTTCAATATAAAAAAAATGTCATAGTTCTCTCGGATTAGGATCAATTTTCTCTTTTTTCCTTCCTAATTGATTCTTTTATGACATTCTGATATTTTATATAGTTAAATGGATTCATTCGAAAACAATTGGATTATGACAAAATTATCAATGTTTGTATTTCTATTCAACACCTGTAAGCCACCTTTTCTTTTTCTTTTTTTTTTTTTTCAATCGGGTTTGATGATCGTTTATTGTGAATCTATTCGACATATATGCCTAACATTATGTATAAATGAGTTATTTTATTTGTACAACTATTTAAGAGAGACACGTTCAATCCTTGTTTGTCTATTAGTTTTTACTTCTTCTCAGTCTCTACGATTGTGATTTAAACGAGATTTTTATTGCTTGGAACACGGAGTGTGTTTCTATTGCTTCGTACTCTATTTCAATTAATGATGATTTTGGTTAACTATTGGAAGATTTGTCAAATTCGACCCAACTTTATGATAGAACATGAAACAAGCAAGCAAACACCCAACATGTGAACCAAAGCGCATTCTAACTCCCTTTGGCACAAAAGAGAGTCTGTTCTCAAATAAAAAATCTTCGGATGACAAGTTGTGAATTTAGGCAGCAATAATTGTCCATATTAGTAAAGCGATCGATATATGACGCTTGAGCTTTTGTACAATTTAAAATATTATAGTTGCACCGATACTAATGATACCTTACAGCTTTTGGTAAAGCACCAATCACTTCATCTTACAATTGATATCATAGTAAAGTTCGCGTGTTCAATTCTCATGTATTGCAAAGAGTGCAAATTATTTGGTGCAATAATTTTACGAAAGTGGTCGACTCGTGCACTTGGATTGCTGTACAGTTTTAAATTTAGAATTTTACTATTACAATTTATTATAACTTTAGATAAAGTGACAGACATTAAATCTACATATCAAAATAACATTTTTTTCCCAAAATTTCCCCTGTACGTGATGAAGATAGGGTTTGATAAATTAATCATTAACTAAAAAATCAAACCTATAGTTTTACAGCTAGTACTTATATATATAATTTTTTCATTTAATAATTTAATTTTCGGAAAGCATATATCATATTAAAAATAGATTTTTTTTTTTGCATAATTTATACAAGAAATACAATAAAAATATCCAATTACATATGTGAATAATAGAGGATATAATATAAAATAAAATATTTTTCGACTGCCATATATATGTGTGTATATATAAGCGTAGTTTAGAATTTTTTTTGCTTTTTTTATGAATAGCTTGGTAATTACATATATAGACCTGTGAAGTGCTGATGACGAGCCAATTACAAGGCCTATAGTGAACATTTAATATAGAGTAGAGATATTATTATCTTACCCTATTAAAATAGAGAGGTAATTAAGCATATTTTATCAATTGTTTGACTTCAGCCTCTTCAGACGGTCAACAACAATAATTTACTAATTATTTGATTTTAAGACAATGATTGCTTGACTGAAGCTTGGAATTTTTAATCAGCTATTTGTACATTTGTGATTGTGAAAATGTGATGATTTCTTCACATTTAATTTAAAATTTATTTATTTTTATTAAATATGAAATGTTTTTTTTATATTAAAGTACCGAGTGCTTACCGCTTTACTAAAAGCTATAGCTGGTGGTAATGGTGCAACTAAAATCTTTTAAACTGCACAGCAGCTCAAACACCACGGTTCGATCGCTCTACCAAGAAGGGATAATTATTGCACCCAAC
Organism: Primulina huaijiensis; assembly: GCF_012295235.1. Taxonomy (NCBI): domain Eukaryota; kingdom Viridiplantae; phylum Streptophyta; class Magnoliopsida; order Lamiales; family Gesneriaceae; genus Primulina; species Primulina huaijiensis. The sequence goes on from NC_133306.1 coordinate 5,208,338, forward strand.
ATATATTAATTTTCTTATCTTATGAATGATACGATGATTTAAAAGTTTAAAAAGTAAAGATAAAGATAATATTTTTTGTTATAAAAAATATATCACCATATCCAAATTAGTTATTACAATTTGACGAACTCTCCTCACGCCCAGGAATTGACATCTCCGATGTATATTCAATTTTGTTAATAATGCATTATATATAATTTAAATGTATAATTATAATTATACCTTCTAGCTATTGATCTCCAATGTATATTCAACAATGAAAAAAAGTAAGTAGTTTTGTTTTATTTAGACATCTTATTTTAATATATAGTATTATAAACAAGAATTTATATGTAACAATAAAAATTGAAATGATATATATGAGAATGAAATTTAAATATATCATACAAATGTAATAATATTATTAAATATTAGTTTTAACCGATCAGTAAAATTATACTTTAATTAGCACTTATCATTTCTATATTCGAATTCAACTGAAAATTATTAGTTTATATATTTCTCGTTAAGATTGAGACTTGAACTTAATTTAACGTTAAAGCTAGTTAAAGGGACATGATTATCTAAGTCCATATATACAACTCTTAATGAATTAATCTAACCAACGTTAGACATTTAACACACATCCTCACGGCCTGAAATGAATAACTAGAGCTATTGAGCGTGAAGTTTACAAGACATTATGTGGTGCTTCATAAGATAGTACTTCAACATATAATGGTGGGCTTATGTTCTAATACCATGTTAAGATTGGGATTTAGACCTAACTCAACCTCAAAAGTTAGCACAACAGAAAAATGTCCAAGTTCATATATACAACTCTCAACGATTTAATGCAACCGATGTGGGACACTTGACGAACTCTCCTCACGCCCAGGAATTGACATCTAGAGCGTGAATTACGAGATATTATCCGATGGCCATAGAACAGTTCAACACATAACAGTGGGTTTGTGCTCTGATATCATGTTAAGATTGATACTTGTACTTAATTCAATCTTCAAAGCTAGCTCAATAAGAGAGAATTGTCTAAATCTATATATACAACTGTCAAAAATTTAATTTAACGGACGTGAAATATTAATATATTTTAATCTTAGGCCGGTTATCATGAGCCAAAAGTTCGCTGGTTCGAATTCATGTTTCATAAGTGAACTAGTGCGAATAGGAGGGGACCAAAATTAAAGCGGTACTTCTTTCAAAATTAATAATAAATAAATATATAGATACAGAGACGTCTCTTTGCAAATAAAAGGCATCGAATGGATATATATACTGAAATAATTTTTAAAATACATCAAATTCATAGCTATTTATTCATCATCTTTAATAACCGATCCTATCATTATTTAAAATATTTTATGTATGCAAAAACATTTTAGTCAAAATTTAATTTCAATCCAATTAGTTGAGTTTCCTGCTTTTATTATTTTCTTGGCCAGAATGCCGACATAGCTACGTCGAATGTTACTAATATGATATTGAACATTGTTGTTAAGGCGTTGTAAATTGTTAACATGAACATTGCTCGCATATTTGGTACGACACATCATTACAATGAAAAAATAACTAAAAACGAACAAAAACACTAATTTATTGAAATAAGGACAAATTTTATTTTCTTAAGGGACCAAATCAAACCATGTTAATTTTCATAATTATTTTTATAATTTTTCATATTATATGTGTACGAAGGAATAATTTGGTAAATAATTTTTTTTTTAAATTCAACATTCAATTGACTTCACATATCATGTTTTACAAAAGAACTGACATACATAAAAAGAAAGTCTGTAAAAGAAACAGTAATGCCATTATAAAGTCCTTTGGTGATACCCCGGGACCCTCATATCATTCTAGACTCGGTTCAGGTATGAATCAAAAAGACAAGAGAAGTCGGGATAAGAATCAACTCGGGAGAAGGAGTGTCTCTTTTATAAGTCATCATTTGGTTCGCAACAATCAGGGAAGCTGATCACAAACAAGCCTGAGCCGACCTCTCAGCCTAGCTCGAATATTATAAGAAGAATTAGTGAATCAGGGACTTTGTCTGTATCCTCACATCGAGATTGAAAAAATTGTTTAATATAAAAGTATAAAAATACTAATATTGTGTATCATACTTAGATGTATTCAAGTGTTGTAATACTTATTCATAACATGAAGCATAATATATTAATTAAGCACACAAATAAATGTTAATTAATAAATAAGACAGAATAAATAATGCACAAGTATAAATACTTGTGTCGTGCCTCAGGAAAAACGATTAATTAGAAAACTTGTTAGTTTACAAAAATCAATACTAGTGAACAAATAAAATCTAACTCCATTAATAAGTAAGGGAGCAAAGTACATCCAAATATATTTCAAACCGTATAATCAAAACTAGTGATGCAACAAACGTGAAGCCAAAGTTCCCGAATAAACGGCACAATAATCAAAATAGTGATTACGTGTTATAATCGAATGTTCTCGATACTTCATGATAGCACTTCAATATCTTGGCTTGAGCTCTTTATTAATTCACTGATGTAATTCATTGCTCTTCCTGCGGCGTTTCATTGCTCTCCTTCAACTCCAAAAATCACACAAGCACAACATCAACGATATTTTATTTATATACTTCATTTACCCTAGATTTTATTATTTGTATAAAAGTCCTACACAAATATGGAAACAAGAATTATAAATATCAATGTTCTAGAAAATATTATCATAGATATCAATATTCTCAAAAAATCTTAGTCTATAAAAAGAAAATTGCATATGTTAATATCATAATATTATCAACAAGGAAAAATTAATTAAGGAATAAAATATTCCTCTCAATCTTCACTTTTTTGTCTTTCTGGACAAAACATCCAAAAATAGTATTATCTTTCTGATACGCATTATCTCCGCTTGTATAATAACTCCCCCTGAGTTAGATTTGAAAATTATGTCATGTGCAAACACCCTGCCAAACTTCACTGATCTTTCATCTCCAACACTAGATGGGAGGTTGCAGTAAAATTTTAGAATAGGTCTTCTGGCATAGGGAGTCACAGAGCTCACAATAGCAAACATTATTTGATCTTTGAATAAAACAGTCAGATTCTGCTATCCGTAGGCATCCATATCAATATTATTTTCATCAATAATTCCTTATTGATGTACAGTGGTGACAAAACTAAAGCAGCTTCAGAGTATAACTTCGTTAAGAAGGACTTGCTCACATCATAGTCCACAAAGTCAATGTTGTCTTTGGCGTTGACCACATCAGTCTCAACATCGGTAGCAACATCAACAACATCAGTGACATCATCAATAGAATCACTTTCTTCACCATCACTATATTCTGACTTATCATCAGTAGTATGTTCCACAAGTCCAATTCACTTACTTTTGTATGTCGGCAAGCATGATCTTCACCCAATTAATAGCAATTATTAGCATATCTTGTACGTGACATGACACAGACATTAGCTTTGTCAAAAACTTCACAATTATTTTTATTAAACTTAACATGCAAATCATCATCACAAAGTTGGCTAATGCTTATTAAGTTTGAGTCGAGTCCCTCAACATAGAGCACATTATGAAGTTTATCTACATTCAAAGTCCTTTTACCAACAATTGTCCCTTTTGCACCACCTCCAAAAGTCACACATCTACTTCTTAATTCAACATAGTCAACGAGGTGGTTCCGAGACCCTATCATGTGGCACAAGCTCCTGCTGTCGAAATACCAAATACCTGAATGTTAGTTTTCAAGGATGTTTAAATAAGAGTACATCAAATTTCAGCCTAAGGTACACAAAATTTATTTACTGGAGGTTTCCTGTTGACAACGTTGCACTTGGTGTTGGATAACACCTTGTGAAACATCTGGTTTGCTTCTAAGCTCATATAATAATCTCTCAGCTTGAAGCAAAAATGTTTGATGTGGCACGACTTACAACATTAGTGACAAATGAAACGTCGTTTTCTTTGCATTGGCATTTGAGCGGAATCTTGCTTCTTGGTTAGTGAAACTTTGACAGAAAAAGTGTCTCTTGAAAAATTTGAAGTATCTTTGCTTTCATTCACAAAAACAGCAGGTTGTGACCCGGAGTAGAAAAATCTCTCACTCAGAAGAATCTCTCACTCAAACACACTATTTTGAATCCTAGACTAGACTCACTGTCTTTTCTCATCATTAAAATTGAGTCAAGTTTTGTTGAGCTCGAGTTAAACTTTGTCAGTATCTTTGATTCCCTTTCGAGATCATCTTTGACTTTGTACAATTCAAGGTCCTTCTTGCTCAAAATTACTTCAAGTCTTGACACACACTCTTTCAGTTCTTTATTATCTTTTGAGAAGATTGAATGTATCTTGTTTCTTTGAATCCAATCCTAGTATAATTCTTCATACGCTGTCTGCATTTTCTGTAGGGTGATTTCATCTTCATCGACTTCTTGGTTTTCTAGATTACTCGAATCACCGAGAGTTTTTGCATTGAGCCACACGAAGAGATGTTGTGACTAGGTTTGCAACACCAGAGGTAACACCTAGTGGATTGACTTGCAACCAGTATTTTTTTTCAAAGCAGTAGAGAGGTGTGATTTTCTCTTTTGTTGGATTCCCTCTATTCTTCATCACTTATGGAGACTGACATACTTTTGTTCCTTTGAAGTCTGTTGACACATTCATTCGCATAGTGACTGAATCCAAAACATTCTCTGCACTGAATCGATTCTAATTTTTTGACATCTTGTTGAATCATCAATTCATTCATTGGTCTAAATCGTCCTTGAATAAGTGCAAAACTTTTATGTTTCTCAGGGACAAAAGGTGGTAGTTTCGGTGGTTGAACGAATTTCTTCTTGTCTCTCATCCTTTTTAGATAATCACCAAATTTCTTTGTAATCAACGAGATGGAATCTTCACATAAATCAGACTCGTTAACTTCCTGACACATTTGAATTAAGTCATTGAAGGAGTCATCAGAAAATTGCAGCGCAATAGTCTTCCCTTTGTCCTTATTCTGTAAACCAGATTCATCTCAAAAGTTATGAAGGCTTATCAAATCCTCCGAACTAAGCGTGGAAGTGTCTTTAGCTTCATCAATAGCACATATCTTGATGTTGAACCGTTTTGGAAGCGTTCTTAAGCTCTTGCTGACCAGTATTTCATTTGATATTGAGTTTCCAAGACAAAAAGCTTCATTTGCAATATCACGCAGCCTATGATCATATTCAACGATTGTCTCATTTTATTCTATCATCAAGCTTTCAAATTTAGAGGTTAGCATCCTTAGCTTGGTTCTGCACACACTCTCATATTCTTTACAGCGTTTTTGAATAATTTCTCATGCATATTTGGCAGAAATGTAATTAGTTATCAAACTAAACATGTAGATGTCGACCGAAGTGAAAATTTCATTGAGTGCTTTTCAGTTGAAATTCGAGGTTTGAACTTCATCAGTTGTCCATGCACTCTCTGGTTTGATGCGACTGTCACCATCTGTATCCGCAGTTCTTGGAGGAGACCAACCATCCAAAACATGTTGTCATTCTCTTTCTTCGATGGATTTGATGTAAACCCTCATCTTGACTTTCCAAAGAGCATAATTGGATCCATCCAAAATCGGTGGTCGAAAAGCCACTAAAAAAAAAATCCAAACGACAACGGTTAAAAACCGTTGTTGTATCCATTTTAAAAACGCTGTTAGAGCTCTTGTGGTTAAAAGGTGCTCAAAGACAACGGTTTTTATCCGTTTTTGTAGCCACATTTTGCGACGGTTTTTCAAAAACCGTCGCAAATAAATTTAGCGACGGATTTGTGTAAAACCGTCGCTAGTTAGCGACAGTTTAAAAAATCGTCACTAATATTCGCGACAGTTAGTTCATGAATTCCGTCGCTAATTTTAGCTACGGTTATTTCATAATTTCCGTCGCTAATATTTTTAGTAAAATAAAAAAATTTACTTTTAATAATTTAATAAATTTAAAAAAACTTATAATTTGAATAGAATAACAATATTCATGATCTTAACTAAAACTTAAAAAAATTTCAAAAAATAAAGCGAAAATATTTACCTTAAATCGAAAATAAAATCGTGTAAGAAGAAAGATTTTAAGTGTTTTGAAATGGTGTGTGCTAAAATGGACCGAATGAGAGGTATTTATAGATAATTTGCGACGGTTTTTAAATAAACCGTCGCTACTAGTGACAGTTCAACCAAGCACCGTCGCATTTTTAAAATTTGCGACAGCTTTTTATAACCGTCGCTATATGTAGCGACGGGTTTGATACTACCGTCACTAAATTTAGCGATGATTTTAACAAACCGTCGCGAAATTTAAAACGTGCGACGGATTTAAGCAAAATCGTCGCTATATAAAGCGACAGATAATATATCGTCGCTAAATTTAGCGACAGTTTCAAGCTAAATCGTCGCTATATTTAAATTAGCGACAGTGTTAAAAAAACATTTAGCGACGATTTCATCAAACCCGTCGCTAAATACGTTGTAAATCACACCTTTCAACAACGGTTTTTTAAAAACGTTGTCGATTGTCAAAAAAAACACGCTAATAGACAACAGTTCTATAAACCGTTGTCTTTAACCCTAAAAAACGCTCAAAGACAACGGTTTTATAGAACCATTGTCATTGACCTTAAAAACCGTTGTCTTTGACCCCCCCAAAACAACGGTTTTCATAAAACCGTTGTCTTTTGCTTAAAAAACGCACCTACGACAACGGTTTTCACTAAAACCGTTGTTAAAAAGCATACGACAACGGTTTTTACTAAAACCGTTGTCGTAGGTGCTTTGTTGATTTTAATTTTTCTTGTAGTGAGCAATGTTGACAGATAACACATCCATTGTACTTTTACATGTTTAACAAAAAAACACAGAATCTCACTTAGTAAATGTCAACTGTCGTTCTTGATGCCAATTGAAAGAATTGTTTAACATAAAAGTACAAAAATACTAATACTGTGTGTATCAGATTTATGTACAGGTGTTGTAACACCTATTCACAACATGCAATGAAATATATTAATTAAACATACAAATAAACTTTAATGAATAAAATAAGAATAATATATCATTCACAAGTATTTATATTTGTACGATACCTCAGTGCAAAATGATTCACTTGAAAACTTAGCAGTTTCCAAAAATAAATACCAGTGAACAAATAAAAGCTAACGCCCTTAACAAGTGAGAGAGATGCATATATATATATATATAATATTTCTTTCTGAGATCACTTCCCAAGCACTTCGTAACATGCGTCAATCCTGGGCCCACAGGTATGGAGGACCATATTTCGAAATCATTAGCATATCATTCAACGCATGTAGGGGTGATGTGACAAGACCAGAAACAATATGAGTTATCAGTTTTAACAGTGTCAGGGGCAGGACATGTGCAATCTTCCTGCCATGCGGAGTAACAGGACATTAAAAACAATATCATTATTGACTTCTCACCTATAAATACTCAGGTTTACTTGATCATAAAACAATCAATTCACTTAACATTTTTGCACAAGTACTCAATATGCATTCTCTATATTGCATTTTTCTTTGTGAAAAACCCTTGACTGACTTGAACGTCGAGGTGGCCAGTCCGGAAAACTTTCTGGCGCCCCACTAACGTTCTTTGCTTTTAAAGTGTGCATATTCTTCAGCCCGAGTACCATCTGTCCGGTCTCCAATGTGTCCAAGGAGAACTTACCGAGCCCGGTGAATCGCTCACCCAACTCACCCGATTTACCCGCTCATCATCATCCTTCTTTTTCCAATGCGTGTACCAATGGCTGTCGCAGCTCGATAGCAATGTTGAATCTTATCATCTGTCCTTGCTCGATAGCATAGCGAGTTTCGGATACCGGTGGTGCTTCAAGAGCATAAGAGGAGTTCTTATAGTTATGGATTACATTAACAACCGTAATTGAATTAGTTTCAATTATCCATCTCTGCTCCAGTAAGTGTCTTACCATGATCCTAACAGCTTCTTGAACACCGTACCATACATTTCTGCCAAGTGAGTTTTACATCACTTATTAAAAATATTTAATTAAAAGTTATGAAACTTTGTTTGTAATTTTTTTTGTTGATATAGTATACACTGTACATGCAAGATATTCATGTGTTATTTAGCTAGTTTAAATTTATATTATTATATATCTGTAATTGAATATGGTCATTGACTCGTTCTATTTACCTACCATAAATAAATTGCATGAATTTTATTGTATTTTTATATATATATAATATTGTATATATGCTTAGCTAGGTTGCACGTCAACATCCGGGGAAAAAATAATATGCTGTTTAAAATAATAATAATTCCTGAAAGAATCCGATGACCTCAATTCAGGGAATGTCAACTATCCATGCAAAATAGAAGACAAGAAATAATCTTGTTTATATATTCTTGTAGGGTTTCACATTTCTGATTAAAAAAAAATTTGCCTAAAAAATTATTATAATTACAATTTAAAATTTTATAAGTGGCTTAAGTCCAATAGTCATACTGTACAGAAAATTCTCATTAAAATAAAATTCTCTGCGTGCCATCCGAAAATTCAGTATATTAAATCCGTGGTTATGTGAATATGAACATATTTATAACTATTTATCCATGTAGAGCCAGTTGCGGATGTCCTTTTATGCCACCTACTTCTTTGAAAATATACGGCTCTTCTTTCCAAGAACATGAAAATATTGATTGAAATTAATTAAATTTCTTAATCCATATTTTTTTTACAAGGTACATTGAACAGGAATTCGACAATATCAAGGAAGTTGTTTAGGAGTCGTCTTTTGTCCATGAACTTGAACTATATTTTGGGTTTTGATATCCAATTAATTTTTCAAAGTTTGGTTTTAATTTAATAATTTTGAACTTTTTTTTTTTTTGGCTTTTAGTACTTTTCACCGAGGTGATGTATGTCAGCAGAACATGTTAATGTATCTTGCATTATGTCTGCAGTTGTAAAAAAAATTTAAAAACTAGTGTNTATATATATTGTCGTGAAAACAGTATTATGGAAAGAAAGTTGCCGAACGAACGAGGACAAAATTGCTTATCATGGTAGAGTAACGTAAAGAATTTAACTTATAGTGATTTGAATGCAAAAATTCCCACCAAAATTGACTTTGTATATATTTTTTTTTATTATCAGAGTCCATCAGCAATGAAATGCACTCCTACTCAACGCCAAAAATTCTATTAGTCCGTGTCATTGAATCGAGTATATTTTTTTAAACCTTTTTTTGTCCTAGCAGATTGGATTTATCTTATATTCGAATTCACCTTATTTTTTATAGTACAAATATGATATTATTTCAGACTACAAAGATATAATATATGTAATTACCCGCGTTACTGACGAGACTTGTGTGTGGACCCAAAACTTGTTTATCTCGGACAAAGAAAATATAAATAAAAAACTAAATCTACCTAAAGAAATTAGAAAAACTACCTAAAGTCAACGGGACTCGAACTTGAGACCAAAAAATCTCACAAACTCAACCTTAACCAGAATTCACTGCCTTCATGGTACTTTTGGAGAGCCATAATCTCCTATTTTTACTTAATAAACTGGTAGGGTGACCCGCCTAATTGAACACGAATTAACAACATTTCAATAAGCACATGATAAATTAATAAAACAAATCATTTGGGATGGATAATCAAATTTACGCGACATCTCCAAATAAAATGATATAAGCAACCCTTTAATGAAAGAATAATGCCTTTTAAATATGTAAGTTTAGTACATTTTAAACATATATTAATTAAATCATTTCATTAGCTAACAACTAAATTCTGGAGTCTCCCATTAATTTATTATGAACTAAGAAAGTCTTTGTTTAGGTGGTATAAGTTGTCCGAAAGGAACCCTTTTTTCAATGTTATTTCAGGATAATTTTTTAATAACGCATAACTTATAAAGTCGGAAGAGTCTGTGGCAGAGGTCAAATTATATAATTAAGATAAACAATATTATATATATGTATGATACTTTAATATTAAGAAGATAAAGAAATTTTGAGAAGCCTACAGGACTCAACATTCGGCTAAAAAAGTTACCCGCAGAGAATCATATTTAAAGATCCAATTTTTGGTCAAAATAAATGAATAATTGTATATACATAATTATCATACTTTAATTACAGTTTAGTACCACAAATTTTACCGGGACAACTGTCAAAGGAAAGGGTTTTAAAGGGGAAAAAGAGAGAGGAAAGTTTGGGAAGTCACATGATTTTCAACAGCCAATGGGGCCAGGCTCATCTGTATCTATAATTCAAGAATTATTGCATTATTACGAAAAAGAACAAGTGGATTGCCCGACCGCCTTGAATTTCTATATTTTCTAATTAAGAAAGTGCAACCAACTGCATGAAAGTCTTGGTAAAAATCTGATCCTGACGAATAATCGCATTGGGATTTAATTCCTCTGTTGAATGAATGAAAAAAATACCCTCTCAAAATCAATCAAAAGACACAAAATTAAGAGAAGCCTTCTTTTCTTCCTCCTCTTCCCTTAGCTTCTTTTTTTATCCTCCCATCTTCTTCATCCCTGCAGTTTGCAAGACTTGATCATGGTGATTACTCGGAAGGGATGCAAGGTGAGAAACGACGATTCGTTTTCGATATATATGATTCAAGGGCTTTGAAATGTATACTTCCGCGGTTCGTATCTGTGATCAAAGCTAGCCGTCACTACTTTATCCAATTCTTACAAGATCCGATTTATATATATTCTTCATTTTTTTTTATAGTTTTAGTTTCACCCCCATCATGGCCCTTGATCACTTCTACTTTCCTTTGAAGTAAATTTGAATGAACCGTATAGCATCTTGAAACTTGAAACTTCTCTTTTTGCCATCTTTTTGAGAAGTATTGATTGAGATGGTCTTGATTGATCGGTGGTTTTTTGATGTTCTAAACCGGCACATATTGAATCCAATCGAACTTCAAAATAACCAGATGAATTAAAGTTTTTTTCATCAAGGATGGAAAATTATTTCAAGGATCAGATCTTTTAGGTTCAGTTTTTTATGATCGTTGCATGTCTACTCTCCAGGTACACTTTTTTTTCTTTTTTTTAGGGTTTATGTGTTGCTACACTTGGACATGCCACTCTTTATATCTAACTAACTTTTCTTTTTGCAAAAAAAAAAATCTGCAAAAAGAGTCTGATTTGGAAAGATGATCCACTTGGATATGTTTAGTTTACAATAACAAGATTTCCTTTTTTTCCCCTGCAGGTAAAGCTTCTTTTTTTTCCTTTTCAAAAAACACACAGCTTCAATCATTTAATTATTTTTATCATTGAACTTTCATATTGTTTTCTTTATTTGTTATTTATCAAGTAAGGGAAGGGAAGAAAATTTTGAGCATCAATTTTTTTTATATATTTACTTATTTTTATGTACTCGTTTTTAATTATTAAATGATTAATAATTATTTGAAATTTTAGTATTTCCCAGTTTTGAGTTCTTTAAATGGAAACCACCTCAATTATACATTTAAAATATCATCATATGATAAAGTTTATATAAAGAATTATAAATATATGAACACCAAATTGTGTGCCTTCAGCAGTTAATTTATACAGTTAGGATGCATCAATACTAAAATCCCACAGCCCAGCAGTTGAAATTAATAATGTGTATCTGTATTAGTTATTATATATTAACGATAGCATGTGTATGTTAAATATACATACACCCCACACACAGAAATATACATGTGTGTGTTTACAAATATGGTTACGTTCTTGCTAATTGTGACGTCCCCAGAATGAAAGTGAAACTTTAATGAACCATAAAGCTTATTTTTCTTAAAAATCTTGAACTTGGATTATTTTGCAATATGATGTAAACCCTTCTCTTTTCTGATGATTTCAAGTTTGATAATTCATCTTCCATGATCAAATTCTTTTAGCAAACAAAGTATATTAACCATGGTTCACAATAAAATTTCTATTTTCAATTTTTAGGTGTAAGCAATAAGCAAAGGCATTAATGGCTGACGAAAAGATGAACACGGGATCAAGAGATGATAATATGGAAATGGAACAAAACACGTTATCATCTGATTCATCAGAAAATATTTCGTCCATCGATTTAAATGAAGAAGCTGGAAGCAACACGATTGATCAAGCTATCGAGTTTTCCAGCAACGGTGATCAAGAGATCAAACATGAAGATAGCTTGAAATCAGCAGAAGGGGATGAGAAGATGAAGAGTACGGTTAGGCAGTATATTCGAACCAAAATGCCTAGACTACGGTGGACTCCTGATCTTCATCTCTCATTCATCCATGCTATTGAAAGGCTTGGAGGGCAGGAAAGTAAGTCTATGTACTTAATTAGTTGCCCTAACATGAGTTTGTTGGCGATTACTTAATTCTAATAAATTCAGTTAATCATTTTTTAGAGGTTATCTTCATGCGATCAATTTTCTTGTGAACATGAATTAGCTAGCCTTGTCTTTCAGGGGCCACACCTAAATCAGTGCTTCAATTGATGAACGTGAGAGGACTCAGCATCTCTCATGTCAAAAGTCACTTACAGGTCATTTAAACTATAAGTATAAATTAATATGTTAGCTCTAGTTATGTATCTTACAAAGAGGTTTTTTTTTTTTTACATTTCTCTTATTAATTTACTTGGATCATTTCAGATGTATCGGGGCAAGAAACTAGATGAATCAGGGAAAGGTAATTATAATCTTCCCAGAAATATCTTGCTTAAGTTTCTACTTTTCCTAGCTAGGGCTTTGCTAGTAATTAGTTCCATGTGACATGCAGTGATAGGTCAACCAAATAGATTTTACAGTATTCCAGGAAGAAGATACCACCTTTCTGGAACAACATTCGGAAAATTCAGCCCTCTTTATCATCATTTGAGATTGGAGAATGGTGGCATTGTTCTTTCCCATGATACAACCAGTCAGGGAGATCGCCCGAGGAATTTTTCCCACAATTCACAATCCTACTATCCACTTGAAATCAAATCCCTCGCTTCCAGGTAATTGGAGTATAAATGCCATATCAAGAAAATTAAAGAAAAACTGTTTCTTGATTAAAACGCAGCCTGATGTAGTTCTTCTAATTGACAATTGGTGCAGATTCCAGCGCTGGTCTTCCGATAATCAAGAACCCAAAGTCCGGATAAATTCTGGAGTTATTTCGGAGGTAAATAATCAGGATAAGTCAATTCTTCAATCAACGGAAGAAAGGTACCGAACTGGTCCACTCAGGCCAAACAAATTTCTTGAAGATAGAAGGTGGCCTCAGCGAGAAGAGATCCTCAAAACCCAATATAAAGAGCAAAAGACCCCTAGCATTTGGGCTGGTACTGCTTCGCAAAATTTTAAACCGCAACCTAGCTGGAATTGCATTGACAGCAGCACTAGGATTTGCCAGCAGAAATCAAGCTTCGTATCTGAAAAGTCCAGGCTACCGTTTCGTAATCTTGATCATTCCTTCCCAATTAATGAGGTAATTCAATCATGCCTATGTTTAAAGATTCATATCCCACACTGTCTTTTAATCTATATATAGGAGATATATGAGAAGGTTTGTTATGCACTTATACTAGATAATGGATTCTTTTATCAATTTGTATTAATTATTTTCTTAAAATAATTGCTCTAGCTCTCGTTTTGCATGTGTAAATAAGCCTAGTCCATTGGAAAAATTATGGAGTGTAAGTTGGTTTTAAATAACATAATATTATAACAATGTAACTCGACACGCATAATCTGTTGCCAAAAAGATAACACGAGAATTAAGTGCATGATTTTGTGATGAAATATAGTATGATTATGATAAATAAGCTACGTATAATTTTGTTTTTACAGACGAACGAGGAGAAGAGAAATAAGGGGACAGACAGGTTGCCTGCAGGATCAGATTTACAACTAAGTTTAAGCCTGAGTACAAATAATGGCAAGGATCAAAAGGCTTGCATGAAGGGAGGAGATTCAGATATTAACACAATGCTTTCTCTTGCTTTGACTCCTCATTGATCTTCAATAGAAATATAGAGAGAAGCACCTTCAATAATTTTTCATGGATCATATTATTGTTGGATATATATCAGTATTAATATACACACTCAACATATTAGAATATCGAGGGAAGGCCAAGTACTTAATGATCTGACTTTATATGCGTTAGAGCGTAGGAGCGAGATCTTCCAAGTACTTTGTCATTATAAAAACACATTTAGGAGTTGTTCATGTTGTAATGTTACATACATATTATATGTACTTTTAGCCTAAAGAGTTTGATGATAACAAAAATTTCACGTATTTTGGGTTCGATCTAGTGAGCCGTATACAATACTCCTTCCTGAATTGACTTGGCCCTGGTCAGGTATGAGTCGGGCAGAAATTCAGTGTGGATCTTCACAGAAGAACAGAGGTTAGAGGGCACGGGTAGTGTTTCCGGAATAGCCCCTCCGATGTTTAAGTAAGTACTGGGATCAAAGTTAAGGGTGCGATAATAATAGTGCTAGTGATAGCCGTATATGAATGTGTAAAACCATAGAGCATACCTCAAATTTATAGAGAGAGAAGCTAGATATCTTGTACGGAATGAACTTTAGTTAGGCAAGTTTCCTAAAATACAATATTTTTTATTATCTTATCTTATCTTTAGTAATTTATAAATTTTAATAGTATATCCTGACTTTCTTGGGATTCTTTCCTTATGACAAGATTTATTCAAAAGTTTTATATGGATACGATTTTATTCACCGCCATATTTGTTTTGTATTCGAGTCGGTGTATTTTCAGTTCGATTATTCGACAAACGCTGTCAGGAGCTCAACTCGTTAAACTATATTAGGAGCTCGGCTCAGTAAACTCTGCTAGGAGTTCGGATGCTCAGGCATTTCTATTTTCAGACATTTTCCCAAGTAAAGAATAGCCTAGACTATGTGCAAGTTGTTAGGCTATTTGGTTTACTTATATCAGTTGTGAGCAGTACATTTCTGTAGATGGGCTCGGGTCTAGAATAGTTCGGGTGGGACCAGGTCGGGTTGGCTATATTGAAGGTATTACATGTGCTTTACGTTTATTATCTATATTTACCGCAGATTCACATGGGTTCGGCTCGGCTATCCATGATTATGCTCGGCTATGTCTCTGTTTTCCTTAGATCTGTTTTTTCCATGGTGTGGCTCTTCTGCTCTTACCATGATGTTGCTCTTCCCATGATGATGGACTTTGAATCCGGCTAGACAAAGCTGAACTTTGAATAATCAGCCAATTTGTACTGAACTTTGAAATAACCAGGCTGTGCTAGACTTTGAAATCGACCAGGATGTGCTGGACTTTAAAATCAGCTAGATAGAACTAGACTTTGAATAATCGGCCACACTGTTCTGGACTTTGAATAACTGGTCAGGGTATGCTGGACTTTAAAA
Source organism: Primulina huaijiensis (assembly GCF_012295235.1). Lineage (NCBI taxonomy): Eukaryota > Viridiplantae > Streptophyta > Magnoliopsida > Lamiales > Gesneriaceae > Primulina > Primulina huaijiensis. The sequence continues at coordinate 5,223,772 of NC_133306.1, forward strand.
CCGGCCAGACTGTGATGGACTTTGTAACCGTCTAGAGAAAGCTGAGATTTATAACCAGCCAAGCAGAGCTGGATTTTATAGTGTCGAGCTGGTTGAGCTTTTGTAATTTTCCAAGTTTTGTGGGACTCAAGTAATGTGTCAGGCTGTGCTTGGATTTTGGGTACAGAACTGGTCGAGCTTTTGTAATTTTCCAAGCTCAACTAAGCTTAAGTAATGTGTCAGACTGTGATATGTTTAAAGTGCCGAGATGGTCGGGCTTTGTAATTTTTCTTAGCTCCGTTGGATATAAGTAATTTTGCCCAGCTCTGTGGGACTTAAGTAATTTGTCAGACTATGATGGGCTTTAGGATGTCGAGCTGATCGGGCTTTGTAATTTTGTTAAACTCCTTTGGACTTAAGTAATTTTGTCCAGCTATGTGGGAATTGAATAATTTTTTCAGGCTATGATGGGCTTTAGGTTGTCGAGCTGGTTAGGCTTTGGAATTTTGCTAAGCTCCGTTTGACTTAAGTAATTTTGCCCAGCTCTGTGGTATTTAAGTAATTTTTCAGGGGACTTTATGTTGCTGTGTTGGTCGGGATTTTGTATAAGTTTTCTGCCTTGAGGCGTTTTTGTGATATGGTCAACAAGCATTGGGCTTATATTCTGTTGTATTGAATAACTTTACTACATCAGATATTTAAGAGATATTGTCGAATATCTATCTGATCAATGTAATAAGTGTACTGCTGACCCAATTAAAATAACAGGAACACTACTACAAAAACGGCAAACGACAACGGATAAAATCCGTTGTCGTAGCCATTTTAAAACTGTTGTAACTGAGGGTGTTGTTGAAAGTCCGTTCAACGACAACAGTTTTTATCCGTTGTGGTAGATCAAATTTGCGACGGATTTTAAAAACCGTCGCAAATAAAAATAGCGACGGGTTTGAATAAAACCGTCGCTAATTCAAGTCGCTAGTTCAAATTAGCGACGGTTTAGTCGACCGTCGTTAATTTAAATTAGCGACGGACTTAAATTAGCGACGGGTAGCAATGAAGTCCGTCGCTAATATTAGCGACGATCAGTAATCAAGATTTCCGTCGCTAATTTGTTTCGAAAAATAAAAAAAATACTTTTAATAATTTAATAAATCTAAAAGAAACTAATAATCCAAACTAAAATCGTGTAAAAGAAAAAAATTTTAAGTGTTGTGAAGTAGTAAAATCGTGTAAAAGAGAAAAATTTTAAGTGTTATGAAGTGGTTAGAAAAATTTTACGTGTTGTGTGAAAGTGATAAATTTTTGTAAGAGAGAAAAATTTTAAATGTTGTGTGAAGTGATAAAATTGTGTAAGAGAGAAAAATTTTAAGTGTTGTGTGAAGTGATAAAATGGTGTAAGAGAGAAAAATTTTAAGTGTTGTGAAGTGGTGAGAAAAATTTTAAGTGTTGTGTGAAGTGATAAAATGGTGTAAAAAAGAAAAATTTTTAAGTGTTGTGAAGTGTTGGGGAGGAAAATAGATCGAAAATGGAGATATTTATAGACAGTTTGTGACGGGTTTTGGTTAAACGTCGCTATTGGCGACGGTAATGATCCCAAAAACCGTTGTTTTTGACCCCAAAAAGACAACGATTTTTAAAAACCGTTGTCTTTGTCCCCCCAAAGACAACGGTTTTTAAAAACCGCTATCTTTGCCCCCCAAAAGACAACGGTTTTCGATAAAACCGTTGTTAAAAAACCGTTGTCATATGTACGTTGTATGCAAAATTTCTTGTAGTGGAAGTATGTTAAGATAAATAATAGTAGAAGATAAATAAGAGGAGAATTTAAAAAATTCATGCAAATTAAAAAATATAACAAGAGTGACGAACTTGATAAAAGAAGAGCTCCCTAGGAGCAGCATCTTTTGAGAATTATCAGGATCAGCTTTTCCAAATATGACAAAGATGGCTCTTCCATGGATGACCATGAAAAGCACTTTCGAGGACTACCACAAAGAGTTATTCCAATGATGATTACTATTAGCTCTTCTAAAAATTACCTCGATCGGATCTTCCAAATATGGGCATGATGAGCTCTTTCGAGAAAGACCAGGATATGCTCTTCCAAGTAAGCCCAGAATGTGCTTTTATGTAGAAGAGCAGGATGTCCTCTAGCGAGAAAGACCAGAATGTGCTATAGCATGGAAAAGCAATGTTTTCTTTTCCGAGGAAGTCCAGAATGTGCTATTATGTAGACGAAGATGATGTTCTCTTGCGTGGAAAATCAGGATGTGATATTCCGATGAAGTGCAGAATGTGTTCTTATGTAGAAGACCAAGATGTGAGCCTCCGAGGAAGTCCATAATTTGCTATTATGTAGGAGACTATGATGAGCTCTTTCGAGAAAGACAAGGATGTGCTTTTGCGATGAAGACTAGCAAGTTCTCTTGCATGGAAGAGCATGATGTGCTCTTATGTGGAAGACCAGGATATGCTCTTCTGAGTAAGTCAAGAATGTGCTATCACGTGGAAGATCATGATGTACTCTTCCGAAGAAGTTCAGGTTGTGCTCTTATGTGGAAGACCAGGATGTTCTCTTCCGAGAAAAATCAGGAAGTGCTCTTCTGATAAATACAATAATTGAATATTTTGATAATGACCATGATGAGATCTTTTGAGAATGACCAGAATCAGCTCTTCCAGACATGACCAGAATCTTCTCTTCCAAAGAAGACGTGATGAGTTCTTACAAAGATTAGCAGGATCGGCTCTTACAAATATGAATATGATGAACTTTTACAAAGATTACAAAAATTATCTTTTTTGATTATGACCAGGATCGGATCTTACAAAGATGATCACCAGGATCAGGTCCTACAAAGATGACCAGAATAGGCTCTTACGTGGAAGAGCAAAGGAGTTGTTCGGAGGAAGACCAGAGCGAGCTCTTCCAAGTATTACCAGAATCGACTCTTCCAAGGATGACCTGAATTGGATCTTCTAAGGAGGACCATTATCAACTTTTTCGAAGATGACAAAAATTATCTCTTCCAAGGATGACCAGTATCGGCTTTTACAAAGATGACTATGACGAGATTACAAAAATTAGCTCTTCTGGATATGTCCAAGATCGGCTCTTACAAAGATGACTAGAATATGCTCTTATGTGGATGAGCAGGAGTTTTTTGGAGGAAGACCAGGTCGAGCTCTTCCGAGGATGACCCGAATTGAATCTTCTAAGGATGACCATGATCAGCTTTTCCGAGGATGACAAAAATTAGCTCTTCCAAGGATGACCAGGATTGACTCTTACAAAGACGACCATGATGAGCTCTTCCAAAGATTATAAAAATTAGCTCTTCTAAATAGGAGAGGATCGGATCTTACAAAGATTATTAAGATGAGCTCTTGCAAAGAACTCCAGAATTTGCTCTTATGTGGAAGAGCAGGATGAGTTGTTCGACTGATTCGGTTCTCACGAAGATGTTATTCATGGTATTCCTCTTCGTGGTGTTTATCCTCACGATTATCATTTTCTAAGTTCTCTTTGACGATGAACCATCTTTCCAGTTTCTTTTTGATACCATCTTATCTTTTTTCTTCAAGTTCTCACAGACGAAGCCAATTAATGATATAAAAAATTTACGTACCTTGGGTTCGGTCTGGTGAGCCAAATAAAATACTCCTTGATGAATTGAGTTGGTCGAGCTCCCTCGTGATTTATAAATTTGAATGTTATATACCGATTTCCTTAAGATTCTTTCCTTATCACAAGATTTATTCAATAGTTTTATATGGATAAGAATTTATTCACCGCCATATTGTTTTGAGTTCAGGTAGTGTACTTTCAGTTCGGTTAATCGACAAACGTTGTCAGAAGCTCGGCTAGGTAAACTCTGATAGGAGCTCGGCTCAGTAAACTCCGATAGGAGCTCGGCTCAGTAAATTCTGCTAGGAGTTCGGCTGCTCAAGCATTTCCATGTTGAGATTTTACTTGCATCTAGAGATGATAATGTGCCGAATTTAAGTAATAAACCCATCACGGCTGGGCGGGTCTAGGGTCCCAATCGATTGCGGAGCGGATCTCGAGTTTGGCTTGACCCAATAAAATTATAATTTTTCTTATATTTAATAATAAATATTTTAATTATAATTTTATTTTATCATATTTTAAGATTGACATTTTTTTATCAATTATTAATTGAATAAAAATTGATAATTTATTTTTAATTAAAAAAATTGATAGATTTTAACTTTTGATAGTTACTAAATATTACTAATATAATTTGAAAATAAATTTAATTATTAATTAATTTTGGTAAAAATTAAAAACTTACGGTAAAAAGTAAAAATCTCAAACTCACAAAATATATTAAACTACACACTTTATAAAAAAAATTTCACAAATTGAGAGACCNTTTATAGAATTTCTTTGAAAATAATCCAAAAATAAATACATCATTATCACACACTAATTTTCAATATTTACAACTTTTAGTTTCAACATTCAATAATTTCAACTCTTATTTTCAACACTACCTCTCGTGATGATGATCATGATACAATGATTGTCTTCATTACGTATTTTTATACTACCTTGTTAAAAACCTTACTAGGAAAAACTCATTGAGATAAAAACCATAGTGAGGAAAAAAGAGTGCGGTAACGTAAACTCCCCCTCATGTTAACACGAACGATTCTTCACAAATTTCGTAGATTGAACGTCTCAATATTATATATATTCTTTCTGAATATTATCGTAAAAAGTGTCTTTGTGAAGAGATCTGATAAGTTTTCACTTGATTGAATGTAACGAATATCAATATCTTTATTCTTCTCAAGCTCTTGGTTGAATGCGAAGAACTTAGGAGAAATATGTTTAGTTCTATCTCTTTTTATGTATCCTTATTTCATTTGAGCAACACATGCTNCTTGGTTGAATGCGAAGAACTTAGGAGAAATATGTTTAGTTCTATCGCTTTTTATGTATCCTTTTTCATTTGAGCAACACATGCAGCATTATCTTCATATAGTGTCACAGACTTCTTGTCGAATGATAATCCACATGAGATTTGGATATATTGGGTGATTGATTTTAGCCACAGACATTCACGACTTGATTCATGTAATGCAATAATCTCGTCGTGATTTGATGAAGTTGTTACGAGTGTTTGTTTCTGTGAACGCCAAGAAATTGCAGTGCCTCCACGAGTAAATACACATCCAGTTTGGGAACGTGTCTTGTGTGGATCAGATAAGTACCCAGCATCAGCATAACTAATTATACTTTGACTGATATCTTTTGAATACAGAAGTCACAAGTCTGTCGTTTCTCGTAGATAAAGAAATATATGTTTAATTCTGTTCCAGTGTCTCTTTATTGGATATGAACTAAATCTTGCCAATAAATTTACAGCAAAAGATATATCAGGTCTTGTACAATTTGCAAGATACATAAGGGCACCAATAACATTTAGATACATTACTTCTGGACCACGAATAACTTCATCATCTTCGCATGGACGATGGATCCATTTCTATGTTTAATGATCTAACAACCATTGGAGTACTTAAAGGATTTGATTTATCCATATTAAAACGTTTAAGGACATTTTCTGTATAATTTGACATGTGAAAAAATATTCCACATTCTTTTTGTTCAATTTGCAAACTCAGACAATACTTAGTTTTTTCAAGGTCCTTAATTTCAAATTCTTCCTTCAAATACAACACAACTTCTTGAATTTCTTTATTCGTTCCAATGATATGTAAATCATCAACATATACAACAATAATTACGCATGCGGATGTTGTTTTCTTAATGAAAACGCAAGGGCATATTGAGTTGTTTACATATATTCTTTTTAATTAAGGGTTCACTTAGCCGATTATACCACATTCGACCGGATTGCTTTAACCCATATAATGATATTTGCAATTTTACATAATAACATTCTTTCTACTTTGAACTTTGTGCTTCATGCATTTTTAATCTTTCAGGGATTTTCATATAAATATAAGTAAGCTGTGACAACATCCATAAGACGCATTTCTAAATTTTCAGATACAACCAAACTAATCAAATAACGAAACTTAATTGCATCCATAACAGGAGCATACGTTTCTTCATAATCAATTACAGGTCTTTGAGAAAAACTTTGTGCAACAATTCGAGCTTTATATCTGGTGTGCTGTCGTTGACCCATCAAAATTAAATTCCTACTCTCTAAATAAAATTAGTGTAATGATCAGCAGGGTCGAATTCACAGGGAACGAGAGATTTATTTATTTCGAGCAAAATGTAAATAAAAATGAGATTTTGGGATATTAATTTAATAAAATGCTAAACTAAATTTCTCCAAGAACGGAAAACAATAAATTTAAATGATAATTAATCAACTAGAATAAAATGAAGAATTTAATACGAGAAAAAATCTGATTCAATGGAGTTCTACTATTTAATTATATCATTGTTCATCGGCTAACAAATAATTTATTCAAGTTGTTCCAATCAATTAACCTTAGAATTATAGGGATAGCCGTTAAAATTCTTGTGTTTTCCTAAATTAATTGACCGAACCCAGCATCCCGTCAAAACTTATCAATAACTAACTGGGCACGATAGCGTTCCATATTAATTAAAAATAGCATTTTCGTTTTGTGAAAAAAGTTAATCCTAAAATCTAACAATCGATATAGCTATAATTTATAGATCAAGTTTTATTGATTTATTTAGATTAAATATGATATGATAGTACAACACACATAATCTATCGCTACTCATGTACCAATCATTTAAGACAATTACGGATCACTGAATTTATGGTTAGCAGTAGAAAATCATACATCGAATTAAATTGTAAGATTAAACGATATACAATATTCATATAATTAAATCATAAATCGACAAATACTTGGAATAACAAGCATATTAAATCTAAGAAAAAATACCTCAAATAGATAAATTAAACAGTAAAAAACAACCCTTAAATCAGACTAGAAAATTAGCCAAGCATGGCTCGGTTTACAATCTCCATGAAAATAAATAAAGAAAAGAAAGGTACTAGAGCCGTGGAGAAAATCAAAGAGAAAATCCTTGAGCCCTTTTTTCTTGTTCTTCACGTGAGTTGTGGTGATTGGATTGGAGAAAATCCTTTTTGCCCCCGCCTTGCTCTTGTTTTTTAATAGTGTAGGAAAGAAAAGAGATTATTTTTATTTTTGGGTCCAAAAGAATATAAAAGCCCAAATATTTAAAGGTAAACCTAATCATTAAAAAATAAAAGATATTATCTTTTTTGATATAAAAATTCTTTATTTCTCACTAGGCAGCCAAGGAATCGTCATAAAGCGTGATCACGCCTTATTCAAAAACATCTTCTGAATTTTTCTGCTCCACGTCTTCCACTAAGATCATATCGACAACTTTAATTGTGATATAAAATCACCTTTTTTAGCCCAGATTTATGACAAGGGCAGAAAACTTTCTTCTACAATAAAATCACACAAAAATGTGTCAATTAAGCACGTTGATAGTTGTAACAATAAGAGATATGACAATAAAAATATAAACTATAATGAGCCAATCAATATCTTACTATTTCATTTTTCTCATTTCGCTTTCGAATAAAAACCCATTTGTACCCAACATGTTTTACACCTTCAGGAGTAAGGACTATAGGTCCAAAAACGTTATGTTTATTTAGTTAATTCAATTCAACCTAGATGGTGTCTTTCCATTTTATCCAGTCCTGTCGATTTTTATATTCACCAAAAGATTTTGGTTCATGATCTTCATTGTCATTTATGATGTCAAATACCACATTTTAAGAAAATATCTCATCAATTTCTTTTATATCTTTTCGGTTCCATATTTTTCCAGTATTAATATAATTGATAGAGATTTCACGATTCTCATCAGTTTATGGTTCTAACAGAACATTTTCATCATTATGTATTTCTGTCGGAATATCATTCTTTATTTTGTGATCATCGTGTTTCTCTATGCTTTTTCTTTTCCGAGGATTTTTATCCTTGAAACCGATTGGCCTTCCACGCTTCAATCGTTTTATGACATCATGAGTGTCTTCAAATTTTTTTCATTGGAATTTCAATTCTAGCAGGGACATTTACAACATGTATATAAGATTTAATTATCCCTTTTGTGTCTGCAAATACATCTGGTATTTGATTTGTTATTCTTTGAAAATACACAATTTGTTGTACATCTTTTTCTCATTGTTTAGTTCTTGGATCCAGATGTTACAATGATGATGTATACCATGTAATTTCATTTTCGATATATTTCTTTTCTTCCCTTACATTGGGAAGATTTTCTCATTAAAATGACAATCAACAAAACGAGTTGTAAACACGTCGCTTGTCTGAGGCTCAAGATATCGAATGATTGATGAGCTATCATAACCGGTATAAATTCCGATCTTTCTTTGAGGTCTCATTTTTGTTCGATGAGGCGGTGCAATAGGCACATATACAATATATCCAAAAATTCTTAAATGAGAAATGTCTAGTTCTTTAGCAAAAGCAAGCTGCAATGGAGAATATTTATGATATGCACTTGGTCTGATGCGAATTAATGCAACAACATATAAAATTGCATCTCCCCATATAGAAACAAGGAGTTTTGTTTTCATAATCATTGGTCTAGCAATCAGTTGTAAATGTTAAATCAATGATTCAGCTAATCCATTTTGTGTATGTACATGAGCAACAAGACGCTCAACAATGATTTTATTGACATACAATAATCATTTAAAGTCCGGGAAGTAAATTCAGCAGCATTATCAAGTCTAATTTTTTTTATTGTATGATTGGGAAATTGATTCCGCAATTTTATTATTTGAGCAAGTAATCTTGCAAATACCACATTACGAGTTGATAATAAATATATATGTGACCATCTGCTAAAAGCATAGATCAATACCATAAATTATCTAAATGATCCACAAGGTGGATGAATTGGCCCACAAATATCACCCTGAATACGTTCAAAAAACATGGGTGATTCAGTTTGGATTTTAGTTGTTGATGGTCTTATAATAAGTTTTCCAAGAGAACATGCTTTCTATTAAAACTTATTATTTTGAAAGATCTTCTGGTCTTTCAGAGGATAACCATATGTATTTTCTATAATTCTTCGCATCATTGTTGAACCAGGATGTCCTAATCGATCATGTCAATTGATTAATATTGAAGAATTATCAACTACCATATTTGATTCAATTGGACTTATATGTGTATAATGCAATCCAGTATGGAGTATTGATAGTTTTTCAATTACATATTTCTTTCCTGATTTATATGTGGTAAGACACATATATTTATCATTTTTTTCATTTATTGTCTGAGTACCATAACCATGAGAATATATCTCATTAAAACTCAACAAATTTTTTTTCGATTGTGGTAGATACAAAGCATCATTTATTAAAAAAAAACTTTGTACCATTAGGTAACAAAAATGTACTTTACCACAATCTTTAATCAAGTCTACATGACTTGATATTGTATTCACCATTGTTTTTGTTGATTTTAATTCCAAGAAATATCTTTTATCTCCGAGAATAGTGTGTGTTGTACCACTATCAGGTATGCAAAATTAAATGGGATTAGTTCATTGTTTAGCTTTGTTCATAACATTTTCCATATTTGAATTTCAAAAAAATATGCAATGAAAAAAATTACTGGCAATGCATATGTAATTTATTGAAAAATATAATGTATATCATAATTATACAATAAAACATTAGCACATGAGAACATGAAAAATAAAATATTTTACATTTCTATTCCACCAATATATTGATCATTTTCAGAGAAATCATTCAAAAAAATTGCAACATCAAAATGAGTTGAATTACTAAAACGGTCACTATATTCAGTGAAGTTGGTCTATTTTTCTTTACCCTTTATTGATTCTTTATAGAGCTTACAAAGGTGCTCGGGGGCTCGAGAAATACGAGACCAATGTCCTGGGGTGTCGCATTTAAAACAGAAACTTTCAAATAGTTTTGAGTGATTTTCATTAACATTCATGTTCTCATGATATCTTTTTAGTAGGTGGTTCGTGACGCCATTTTGAGTGATTTTCATTAACATTCATGTTCTCATAATCACATCACGGNTTTTTTATCTTTAGTGTAATTGTAATTATCTCAAAACAATAAATAGGCAAAATTATACATAAATATGATAAATTTAAGTCTAATGCATTAATTTTCATATTTATAAAAGCAAAAAAATCTCAAAATTACAATCTTTATTTGTTTTTGAAACTAGACCACATTAAAAAATGCTAAATATTTGTCAAATCACTGTCAGACACGCTTAATCATAATTAAAATTTAAAAATAAACATCTAAATTATAAACCTAATTTATTATTTTAAAATAAAAAGACATACCTTCAAAATTAAAAAAATTAAAAAATAAACAGATGCGATTAATTGTGCTTAAGCACGCTTAATTAAACACCTTAATTACGTTTAATTCGGTCAAACTACAGTTTGACCGCTTTTCTCTGAAGCGGGGCGTTTTTATCGAGTTTCAAGCTTAAGCGCGCTTAAGCGGACTTAATCGGGCTTTTTAGAATACTGATATAATCACATCACGTTATTATAATGAGATGTCATAGACTCCTTTTATATAATAACACGACATTATATATTAAATATATATACAATAAAAATAAATAAACAGTAAAATAAATATTCTTACTTTTGAATATTGTTACATTTTTCTTGTTTTTTGGTGCTTGGAAAAATATGGAGAACCTTCGAGTATTGTGCTGATAACGTGTTAAAAGTAAAAATTTACGATAAAAAGTAAAAATCTAAAACTCACAAAATATATTAAACTACAAACTTCCGCTCTTCTGTTCTTCTACCCTTTTCATGATGCATCTCTTCTGCTATTCCCATTATGCTAATATTCTCTTTCTCTGATGTTGCTCTTCCATGGTTGTGCGTAGGAACGCAGCCAGAACTGCTTGTTAGGGCATCAGAATTTTTAATTTTGCTTGATTAAACTAAAACTTATTCGAGTCACGTGATTAATTTTATGGTTAATCTAACTCGTTAATTTCCATGATAAAGAACAATTCAAGTTTTTTTCCTTCCTTTTTGCATTTGAAGCTTTACGTCATGTTTATGTTGAAGCAAATAAATACATATAAACGCATTCAATATTTTTATTCGTTAATCGAAGATCTCAAAGTGAATATGTTGCCGAATAAATAAAATATTAGTAGATCCACCCATTTGAGACAGTTCCACACATATCCTTTACGCCGTTTTTCCATTTTCAAAATACGTGTGCGCACGCAAGATTTTTTATTAGAGGTTGACTCAAATATTATACAAAAAAAATTAAAATTTCTTGCATTAAAAAATTTTAAAAATGAGGAAATGAAACTTATTAAGAAAACCCATTGGAAAATTAAAGTTTAGAAACAAACTTCATATTTTAATTTCCACGAGTGATTTGTTTTTCAAATAGTTATATATATTTCGATATTTATCTTTTACTAGTAGACTACTTGAGAGTGCTTAATTATTAATCGACTGCTTAACATTGCGTGTCCCCCACCGCGTACATTAATAACGATGTAGGCAATACTCATGGAACCCCTAATGAAAATGATACTGTGAGATGCTTACTATTCGTGTATGTATGTATGTATATATATCTATATATATTAGAATAGTTTTGATATGACGTACACCTATTGTGTTCATCAATGAAGTGACACTCACTAATTGGATGTACAATTTGGATATGTTTCATTACATCCAATAGATGAATGTCACATCATCGATGAACACGGTAAGTGAACAACACGACAAAATTTTATATATAATGTATATAAACATTAATAACACAAAGAAATGTGTGAACCACTATTTCGAGAGTAGAATGTGACAAGATGTTATGGGTCAATTTGTACAAATTTAATGGTCATTATTATGCTGACCTCTAAGATTAAATAAGATGAGTTGTTCTTTGATTGTGATTTGAACTTATTATTATAATAAATCAACTCAATTCTATCAAGAAATCCCCAAATATA